>NW_024067173.1:0-107341 GCF_015039405.1 Cantharellus anzutake
CCACAGCACCCCAGACCGTTGTCAGCAAGACCCCCGCAGCCTCCCAATGGACGGATATTCCCCCTCTGTGGAAATTAGATAATACGCCTTCAGAATACAAATCTGCAACTTCAAATTTCCGCAGGCTTGTCATGCGTGTGGTCGAGGACAATCGCACACGGGATCTCCAAATTAGGCCAACAGCAACCAGGAGAGGATAAGCAGAATAAATAATGTGGCCATTCTATTGGAATCGCATGTCGAGAATGGACTGGAGTTCACGTTTCGGCTGTTCACGATATCAGGTTTAGTGCTGATGGCGACTACCGTGAGTGCCAATTTAACACTCACTGATGCAAATTGTCCTCGCTGAGTATCGGTGCTCACAGTGGCAACCTGTGCGCAGGACCAAAAAGTAGTGGTCTGGGCCATGCGTCCGGAGGTCAGGATTCACTTTTCATCCTTGTGCGATCCAAGCACCGCAGCCGCATCGTCTTTCTTGGCACCCCAAGCACCTTTTATTGGCGGTGATGCTGGTCAGAAGTGCTAACCTGGTGATCTATGATCTTTCGGTATGACCCTTCGCAAACTCGAATTGCTTGTCTCATCATTGCTCAACTATTCAGGGTGCCGGTAAACCCACCGTCAGTTCCTGGTCAGCTAAGCAAAGGCCAGTGAAGGCTAAGCAAGGGCCAGTGAGGGCTGTTACGTGGATGCCGAGCAAAGAAGCCCTCGTTTATACGGAGGGCCATCATGTTCGGTGTTTCGTGAGTCATCGCCTTACTCCTACAATCCCAATCCATTGTAGTAAATTGAGGTCTGAAGAATCGCGACAGTGAAGAATGGAATATTGAACTCCCATATTCACTTGACGAAGTCGCTGTTACGCCAGACGGAACTAAGTGAGTGTTCTTGTGGAATGAGGATAACCTGCAACTGAGCTGCCTTGGTGATGGAGGCTCGTCGTAGTTGGTACAGTAGATTCCGTGGACGTTGATGGGAAGCAATTCAAGCCATCAAAGTCCCCACCCGAACGAAGGATCATCAGTGGGTATATTTGTGTGGCTACTATCTGAAGCTTGAGGACTTAGCCATCTTTCCAGTGATCGAGATAGATGGACGAGCGAAAATTTTGTCAGTCTCAATTATCGAGTCTTCTGAAGTACCTAGGTCCCTTAACCACTTCCACTAGCGAGACGCCGACCCTAAATCAAGTTCGCGGGTTGGATGTGTCTTCTTCTGGGGCCCTATTGCTCGTCACATACGAAGGAAAGGTATGCCGCCACTTTCAAAGTTCCATCCGATGTTCCTTTGTCAATTCATTTTAATGTAGGCATCTCCGCAACTGTTCCGCATTCACTCAACATGGTTGGTCCTTCTGCAAACGTACCGTCCGCCCAAGGGAGAGGTGGAATACTCAGGTTATAGCCAGCTCGGCATCCGTGGCTGGACATCTGGCGTAGATGGGTTGCGCATAGATGAGTGTGCTGTGATGTGTGCCGACAAAGGTGAAAGGTTTCCCCCTTGGCGTCCTCGTTGACTAACCGTCCATGCGTTCATTTAATGAGTAGAAGGCTCCATTTTTATTTGGGACCGTGGATCATCTGATCTTCTACACACATTGAAAGCACCCCTTAGCCGCGCCTCTCATCTGACTGGGTTTGCATGGAACCATGGGCCCATTGAGAATCCAACCATTGCAGCTTCCTCAGCTAACGGAACTATTTGGTTTTACCACCCCTACGGTTCGGGCGCAGGGATTAGTGTAAATTTTTGTTGCATCTCAGGCTCTAGGTTCAATTCATGATGGACTTCTAGCATTGACGCAGTCAAGCTCATGATCCTTCCGGAATGGATTCCAAAGAGGCCCCGATTTTCATCCCGTTTGAATCCCAGCATCTCAATGATCCGACTGTTGAACGCTGTTTCTCCGAACTTGTGGGCTCCGACATAGGCAGGACTCTAGCCTCTAATGACTTCGTAACATTATATGCTCCGACGACTGTAGAGCCCTAATGCCTCCATATGTTATTACAATGTCACTGACTCTGTTTATCGCGGAGGTGCGAGACCAAGCGGAGACACATTGAACGTCGCAATCCCAGATCATCATCAAGTTATCTGCTAGCGAAGGTGTTATTGGTCGAGAAAAGGACCTGTTTCGTGAGCCTCGTCGGGGATATCGCCTATAACGTCGGTGACCAGCTTTAGACCAGAAAAATAGGGGTTGGTTGGAGTGGTGAATTGTATTTCTCGCGGATGCAATCAGTCGAGGGAGCCCTCCGAATTCAATATGACGTCAGTTCTGAATCGGACTCAGCTCGATAAGCTTCCTGCAATCATGCACCAGCTCAGCCGCACTGTATTTAATGTTTGAGTCTACCTTCGACTCGCTTTGTGATTCTCCCCCTTTTTGTTCCCCCCAATCCCACCTGTGAGCATTGGCGTCGCGGTCTTCCAAGTTCCAGCAGTCCAGTTGCTTGGCGAGTCTCGCCAGCCGTACTCGAAGAGTGCAGGCCCTCTCCTCTCGGATCTGGCCAGGCGAACCCTGTAACCGCTGCCATCCATGAATAAGTCCCCTTCAATGACTAATACTACTGGTCTCATCCAAGTCGGTGCACCGCGCGCCAAGCATCATATTTGTATGATACCTCTATCCTGTAAACTCTCGGGAGCGCCATGTCGTGACGCTACTCTTTTCCTCAGTTAATCTCACGTACTCGATCCAGAGGCAGAGAGCCTTTGAGGGTTACGAGAGGTCGGTTGTCTTCGCCGGCTTAATTCGATCGGGGAATATCCACCTAATACCGTCACGCAGAAGAATGAAGCAGCTACAAGAAGTATTGGAAAAATGGGCGGTCATCATCAGAGAGATCAATACGGATATGGTTTTGGCCGATGCAATTGATAAAATCCAGGACAGTTTACGTGGCGTTTTGGATGCTATGCGAAGAATCGTTCGCCCGCT
Source organism: Cantharellus anzutake (assembly GCF_015039405.1). Classification (NCBI taxonomy): domain Eukaryota; kingdom Fungi; phylum Basidiomycota; class Agaricomycetes; order Cantharellales; family Hydnaceae; genus Cantharellus; species Cantharellus anzutake. The sequence continues at coordinate 2,948 of NW_024067173.1, forward strand.
CTGGGGTGGCACGACACCTTCAGAAATGAAAATGTATGTGTTCCCTGGAACCATACCGCATCACTATGACTAAGATTCCCTTCCTAGTGGTCAAACAGACCAACATTTATCTGACGCTCTTCCGGAAATACTTGAAGGACTGGCGCAGGCCGTCGACGAGTTTATCTCGGGTTTGAGTGCTCTGCCATTTTTGAGTCATGTTCAACGTCGCGTCGTGGAGGAGGCGCGTCGGCCGCTACTCGACTTCAACCGAGACCTGTTGTATTGGAGTATCAATTTACGCCAGTTCTCTGGTGGGTCCTCGACATGTTGTCTGCTGCTCGCCAATTTAATGTGTGTTGCTTTAAGGCCATTTGTATAGAAATGCTCTCCGTCACCACGTATCTACAGTAGCTGACTGCATGTCAGATCATTTTGACAACGTGACAAAACCGCTCGAAGAATTCCTTGACTGTGGTAGTGACCGCACATTGACACTGGAATCCCAAATTGACCACCTGCAACAGGTTTGTACATGATCAGGTTTTACGAACGACGTCTAGCATTTCAAAATTTGTCAACATTCGCCCTCTTCTTCGCTGGAGTGCCTGCATTCAGCATCCAGTTCAGGTGACTCAAAGTGTTCTTGTAGTTATGTTCGAATGCTGAAGCTGAGCTGTGAAATGACGTTAGTTGCGATGGCCGCCACGAGTCAACATTTCAAGCTGTCGAGTTTTTGTGGATATTTTCGCTTTTCTTTTCTATCGCCAGTGCCATCGATAGTCAAGTGAGTTATCAGTGAGTATTTTGAGATTATTACCCTAGCCTCAGACGTTTAATTGACCTGAATATCATAGATTGTCTTCGGCTGTGGACATCAAATCGGGTGCGGTACCCCCAATGTGGGTCTCAGCATGGATTGTGACCGCCCCTTTTACATCCCTACTCATATCGGTGGGATCGTCAGTGATCCATCTTGTTGTCTGCACACCTCGCTAACGAAATTATCTGCGCCAGGTTCGTCGTAGGCATCGCCCTCTTCACATTTTTGAAGTTTGTCAATGCTAGATATGCCCCCGTTTGTGTAACCATTGCTCTGGCAATATGGATCACGGGGTTAACCTGCACGTACATGTGGTTCTTTATCAATCTGAATCTTGGATCCATCGCGAAGAAGTGGGTCGGGGTATGTAGACGCATTTTAACACTATAATTCACTTAAGATTCACTTTTTATCAGAATATTTTCCACATACATAACATAGACAAGAATCCAGCTCGTCCTAATCCCCCCGCAGCCAATCAACCTCTTCCCCCGACATGGTCGATCAGACGCAATACCTTTGCACCTACTCAGTGGGACCGAATAACACCTCTCCTATGGAAACCAACAAATGACAGATTGCGGAGGCTCACCATGCGCGTGATCGAGGATAATCGCCTGTATGGTCCCGGCCACAACTCTGCTCAGATTAGGCAGGAAGATAATTGGAGGATCGATAGCAACAGGATAACATTCCCTTCGGGGGTGTATTCTGAAGAATGGACTGGGGTTCACGTTTCAGCTGTTCACGACATCCAGTTCAGTGCAGACGGAAAGTACAGAAAGCGCTAGGTAATTATGGTGTAGTTCGGCTCAATGAGTATTGGTACTGGCAGTGGCAACCTGTTCGCAGGATGAAAGGATTGTCATTTGGATTGTAGATTCGTCCAACGGTGCCAATGTTCTCCATTCGTCGCGGCCCAATCTAGCCTCTCAGCCTCTTCGTCTTGCTTGGCACCCCAACATAATCCCTCTATTGGCGGCAATGCCAGCTAGGGGCACCACGTTGGTCACCTTTGATTTAAGGGTACGTTTCATCGCGGACACGAATACCGTACCCCATAACAATTGCTCCCTTATTAGGATGTTAGTCGACCCACCATTAGTTCCTTGTCGGCTATGCAAGGGCCAGTGAGGGCTATTGCTTGGATGCCGTACAACGAGGACCTCGTTTATACTGAGAGTTATTACATCCGGTGTATTGTGAGTTTTATTACTGTTCTTACAATTCGTTGTAATAATCAAACACGAAGAATCGTAAAAGTGTCGAACAATGGAGTGTCGAGCTTCCATATTCGCTTGGTGAAGTTGCAATAACCCCAGATGGTACTAGGTGGGTGTTCTTGTTGATGCGGATCACTCGTAGCTGAGTGGCTTCATGGAGGGCCATCGTGGTTGGTACGGTGGATGAAGTGGGTACAGGGGATACCGTGAAAATCAAGCCTTCAAGATCCCCCCCTGAACGAAGGATTATCTGTGAGTATTCTGAACCTGTTGTTCACGATCTCTGGTCTGACCATCCTCAGTAATCAACATAGAAGGACGACAGATAATTTTGTCAGTGTGATCAATTATCAAGTCTTCTGTTGTACTTGGGTTCTGAGCTGCTCTCATTAGTGAGACGCCAACCCTAAACCAAGTTCGAAGTTTAGATGTATCCTCTGCTGGAGCCTTGCTACTCGTTACGTACGAGGGAAAGGTATGACATCGTTTTCGAAGTCTCTTCGGACGCCAACGCTACCCTTCGACCCGGCAAAGGCATCTCCGCAGCTGTTCCGTATTCACTCAGCAAGGCTGGTCCTTTTGCAAACATACTGCTTGCCCGAAGAGGTGGAATACTCAGGTTGTGGCCAGCTCGGTTTCCCTGACTGGACGTTTGGAGTGGACGGGCCACACCGCGATGATTGTGTTGTGATGTGTGCTGACAAAAGTGAAACATTCCCTTCAAAGCATTTTCCACGGCTTACGTTTATATAACGAGCAGAAGGCACCATGTTTATCTGGGATCGTGAATCATCCCATCTCTTAAAGACCTTGGAAATACCTCTTGGCCCCGCTTCTAGTTTGACTGGATTTGCATGGAATCATGGGTCCTTTAGGAACCCAATGATCGCGGCTTCTTTGGCAGATGGGACCATTTGGCTTTATAACCCACAGAGGCTGGACCCTGGCGTAGCTGGCCAGCAGAGTACGATTGCAAGCGCCCACCCCTGAAAGCACGATTCATGGAAAACTTCGAATGAGATGACATATGTACATATACATATGTCACGCTTGTACGCACAAGTTTAACAAAGGCTGCTCACAATGACCAACGCAGAGGCCTGCATTTAAATGATCGATAATTCCAGGGAACGACTTGTACGAACAATCAGCGTGTCTACATATAGCACGAAACAATGGATATGCGCCGAGGCAAGCTCTGGGAACATAATCATGTCCACCACCGCTGGGTGTTGGCGGAGATGTTAGAAGTCAATCAAGTACCAGCAGCCCAAGAGTCTTCGATCAAAGAGAGAGAAAGTACGTACCGATAGTGATGGGTAGGCTAGCTATAGAGTGCTTGGATTTTGATCTGCCCCCCCAGCGAGTACGTTTATGGTGTTTTCCTCTTGAGCTCAACTGAACGCCGACACCTGAAGCTAGCGTAAAACACTTAACTGGTAACTGACTTGACTGCTAATCGCACTAGCGATGGCGAAGAAAAGTGAAAGTATCCAGAAAAAATTGACGCCTTTAATTGAAGAGTGCGGTGCCTTCAACTTTGTCGTCGTAACTGTAACATTTCCGCATTTGTCTCAGACCCATAGCTGCATTGGTTGCTGGGGCACGGGCATGCAGTTAATGCAATGACCGGATGGCAGACGCGGCAATGTCCACTACTCGTCTCCCCCTTTTCCTTTTTTTCAGAAATAATCCACCTGCTGTCATCAGACAGCAGCGCAAGAAAGGTGACGAGGTTGGAAAAGGGAGGTATGAAATGGAACCAGGGTGGTACGGTGTTCCAAATTCCTGAAGCACCTGTGTTGTTTGGGCACCGACTGTTAGCGCCTTCCATCGTCCATGACCATGATGCACTGGCATCAAGCGTGATGCGGGGAATCGTCCACGAAGCGCAAACCCACCTTCTTGTCTGCGTTAAGGTAGACCACTTTCCCCCTACCTTTTCTCCACGTGGGCCGAACGGACTGAATGACGAGAAAGTCGAACGCGACGGTTCGTGAGAACGACACTCATCCCAGACTAGCAGCCGTAACTGGCATACCGAAACGTGCACGGGGCAAAGCGCCGATTGCTGGTTAGTGTCCTCCACCATCCATAAGACAAAGCACACTTACCGATGTGCTGCACAATGCATGCCTGGCCACCGTCAATCAAACGTCAACGAACGGCTGCATCCTCAAGTACATTTATGGTTTGAACAAACTTGTGCACGACCAACAAAGCGGTTCAAGTCCCACTCCCGCAAATCCTTCAGCCGCCTAGTACAGCTTCGCACCGGCCATGCGTTCATCGGACAATTCTACAAACGCTTCCTACCAGAAGAGAACCCCAGTTGCACATGCGGAGAACCCGTAGAAACGAGAGAACACATACTTCTCGAATGTCCCAAGCACGAACACCACCGAAACTTGCTCCCAGACGATGAAGGCGAACTGATCCTTGCCGACCTCCTGGTGGACGAGAAAGGAATAGAGAGGGTAGCAGGTTTTCTGTCAGCGAGTGGAGCATACGAGAAAGAGAGAAGGACAGAATAGACACACCCCGAGATATGACACCGCTGGAAGGCGGAACCCACCCCATTTTCGAAACCGACACCTAAAAACGGTCAACCCAACACGACAACTCAAAAGTGGAGCAGCATTTGGGCAACGCCTTATCAGAGAGATCAAGGACACCCGAATCGGACCTATTTCTTTATTTTCTCACCTTATTTTTGTATTTATCTCGACCCCTGCCCTTGGCGCTCTCACGAGCAGCCTACAGTTTGCAGGTTAAATATCCAGAATAAACAACAACAACAACAAACTTGTGCATGTTGCATCTTCCACCTCTCTTCCCACAGCCCCATACAACAGCTTGATTGAACCACGGAGCCCGGCCCCGGTCGCAAGTCATCCCAAAAAAAGGCATCCAACCAGTTTCCTCGAAAGCACACTTGCATCCCCGTGCACCAAGATGTTATGATGTTAAACTGTCACAATGTCAGTTGACCGCCTCGTTGTTGATCAATTGAAGACTCTCAGGTGGGCAAGGGGTATTCAATTAAATTGGCGGTGTTTCCATGCATGGCAATCGCAGTCTGTTGCTCCCATATCGCCCTCTCGGTGAATAGTCATTCATCATCCTACCGGCTGACTGTCAATTGAAAGACTGATAAGGGCACTGATATTGTGTCGTTTGCAAGACACGTAAATGGCTCGTGCATACGCTCAGCCGTTGTATTGGACAACTCGTGAGTGCGGATTAGGCCCATCATTTGCTCTGCCACTCGGACGGACGTTCTCCCGGGGTGTTTTCCCCGGCCGATGTGAGGTGCTGAGCAAGACTGTCCTGATGTGCAAGGCTAATGTGCATATTCAATCGTTCGTGGCTTGGGGCAGTCGATCATGGCACTGACATCTGAATAATTTATGACAGCTCATGGTTCGAACAAACTTGCGCATGTTGCATGTTGCATCTTTCCCCCCACAGCCCATACAACAGCTTGATTGGGCCAGGGAGCCCGTCCCCCACGGCAAGTCATCCCAAAAAAAACCATCCAACCAGTTTCCTCGATGGTTCCCCATGCACCAAGATGTGGGTGTTGGGTGTGATGTTAAACTGTCACGATGTCAGCTGGTCGCCTCGTTGAAGACTCTCGAGTGGGCAGGGTACTGAATTTACAATGTTTCCATGCATGGCAATTCCAGTCCGTTGCTGCATACCGCCCTCTTGGTGAATACGCATTCATCTCACCCTACCAGCTGATTGTCAATTGAAAGACTCTTGGATAAGGGCACTGATACTGTAAGACACATCCATAAATGGCTCGTGCAGACACTCAGCCGTTACATTGGACAACTGATACCCATTCGGAGAAAACTCGCCGAGCCGATTAGTCTTGAGTCGCTTTCTCGCTTTCTCGTTCTTTAAATGGCTCCCGTTACGCCCTTGAAAAAGGGGCGGACCCCAAACCCTCCCCCCCTTTGCAAGGAATAGTGCCGTGCCGGCTAGTTGCTAAGCAGTTCAGCAAGTCTTACTACCCGTGTTCAAGATACTAGGCCCTTCATTCAACTCCCCTCTCGGATCCGGCCCTGCTCACCCTATAACCCCCCTCCAATGGCGAATACTACCGGTCCTATCCAAGTCGGCGGACTGCGCACTAGACACGGTATTTGTATGATGCCTTTCTTTTGCAAGTGACATATCGTGACGCTGCTTTCTCCCTCATAGCCAACATAACGTACTTGGATCAAAGGCGGAAGGCCTTCGGAGACTACCAGAGGTGGGACGTCTTCGTCGGCTTTGAGATATTCACATTAAACTATGGTGCAGAAAATTGGAGCAGCTTCAAGAAGTATTAGAAAAATGTGCGACTAACGTCAGAAAGATCGGATTGGGAAACTTCAGTGCCAGTTACAAAGTGCTTCGGATGTCATGCGAAGGACCATTTGTCCGCTTTGGGGCGAAGCGACACCTTCAGAGGCGAAAGAGTACGTGTCCCGTCCCCAGAACCATGCTGCAGCACTGTGACTAGGGTTGCTCTTTTAGCAGTCAAGATCTGTCCGACTCTCTTCCAGAAAAATTTAAGACACTAGCGCAGCTCCTCGAAAAATTCGATTCGGATTTAAAAATTCTGCCAGGTTTCGATCAAGTTCAGTACCACATTGTGGAGGAGGTGCATAGGTCGCTCCTAGGCCTCAAGCACGACCTGTTATATTGGGATATCAATTTACGCCAGTTCTCTGGTGGGTCCTCAGTGTGTTATGTGCTGCCAGTCAATCTAATGTGTGTTGCTCCAAGGGAATTTTTATAGAAATGCTTCCCGTCACCACATATCCACAATAGCGGACCACATGTCCGATCATTTGGGCGACATCACAGAGGCGCTCGAGGAATTCCTTGGTCACGGTATGTGACTGTAAATTGACACTGGAACATCAAATTGACCACGGTCTGCAACAGGCCTGTACACGATAAGGTATTACGAACGACGTCCAACATTCGAAAATCTGTCAACAGTTGCCACCCTCTTTGCTGGGGTGTCTGCATCCACCATCCAGCTCAGGTGACTCAAAGTCTTCTCATAGCTGTGTTTGAATGTTGTAGCTGAGGCATGGGAATTGTGTTAGTTACGACGGCAATAAGAAGAGATTGTTCGAAGCTGTCCAATTTTTGTGGATTCTTTCACTTTGCCTCTCTATCGCTAGTGCTATCAGTAGTCAAGTCAGCTATCGGTCAGTATCCTAGCATCACTGCGCTGGCTTCAGATGTTTAACTGACCTCATACTTTAGATGGTCTTCAGCTGTATATATTAAGTCGGACCTGACACCCCCATGGTTGGTTTCAGCATGGATCGTGACCGCCCCTTTTACATTCCTAGTGATATCGGTGGGATCGTCAGTGATCAGTTTTGTTGTCTGCACCCTCCCTCACGAAAATACCTGCGCTAGGTTCGCCATAGGCATCGCCCTCTTCACATTCTTGAAGTTTGGGGATGCTGAATACATCCGCGTTTGTGTAACCGCTGCTTTGGTGATATGGACCATTGGATCACTCTTTGTGTACATGTGGTTCTTTATCGACCTTAGAGTCATCAAGGCGAAGAAAAAGAAGTGGGTCGGGGTGCGTAGACGCATTTCATCATTGCTGAGATTCACCTAACATGCACTTTCTATTGGTCTCCAGATGGATGACATAGAAAAGATTCCTAAAACCCCTGTAACCAATCAATCTCTTCCCCCTCTTCCCCCGGGACAGCCGATCAAACGCGAACCCGTACTCAACCCCGACACGAATGCACCGCAAAACCCCAGACTCGTTGTCAGAAAGACCCTCGAAGCCTCCCAATGGACGGATATCATCCCCCTCCTGTGGGAATTGGATATTACGCCTTCACAATACAGGCGGGCTACTTCAAATTTCCGCAGGCTTGTCATGCGTGTGGTCGAGAGCAATCGCACACCCGATCTCGTCTACAATTATGCCCAAATTAGGCAGAACAGCAAGCGGGAGAGGATAAGTAGAACAAAGGATGTGGCCACTCTATTGGAATCGCAGGCCGACGAATGGACTGGAATGCACGTTTCGGCTGTACACGATATCAAGTTTAGTGCTGACGGTGACTACCGTAAGCGCCAATCTAACATCCACTAATGCAGATTGTTCTGCTGAGTATCGGTGCTCATAGTGGCAACCTGTTCGCAGGACCAAAAAGTAATGGTCTGGGCCATGCGTCCGGAGGTCAAGACCCACTTTTCATTCCGGTGCGATCCAAACACGCAGCCGCATCGCCTTTCTTGGCACCCCAAGCATCTTTTATTGGCGGTGATGCCAGTCAGAAGTGCTGACCTGGTGATCTATGATCTTCTGGTATGACCCTTCGCGAACTTGAATGCCTTGTTTCGTCATTGCTCAACTATTCAGGGTGCCGCCGTCAGTTCCTGGTCGCCTAAGCAAGGGCCAGTGAAGGCTGTTACGTGGATGCCGAACAAAGAAAGCCTCGTTTATACAGAGGGCCATCATGTTCGGTGTTTCGTAAGTCATCGAGTTGTTCCTACAACCCATTGTAGTAAATTAAAGTCTGAAGAATCGCGACGGTGAAGAATGGAATATTGACCTCCCATATTCACTTGACGAAGTTGCTGTTACCCCGGACGGAACTAAGTGAGTGTTCTTGTGGAATGAGGATGAGCTGCAACTGAGCTGCCTTGGTGATGAAGGCTTGTTGTAGTTGGCACAGTAGATTCCGTGGAGGTTGATGGGAAGCAATTGAAGCCATCAAAGTCCCCTCCTGAGCGAAGGATCATCTGTGGGTATATTTGTGTGGCTACTATCTGAAGCTTGAGGACTCAACCATCTTGCCAGTGATCGAGATAGATGGACGAGCGAAAATTTTGTCAATCTCAATCTCAATCTTAATTATCGAGTTTTCTGAAAGTCCTTAACCGCTTCCATTAGCGAGACGCCGACCCTAAATCAAGTTCGCGGGTTGGATGTGTCTTCTTCTGGAGCCCTATTGCTCGTCACATATGAAGGGAAGGTATGACGCCGCTTTCAAAGTCCTATTCGATGTTATTTCTTCGTTAACGTAGGCATTTCCGCAATTGTTCCGCATTCACTCAACATGGTTGGTCCTTCTTCAAACGTACTGTCCGCCCAACGAAGAAGTGGAATACTCAGGTTGTAGCCAGCTTGGCATCCGTGGCTGGGCATCTGGAGTAGACGGGTTGCGCATAGATGAGTGTGCTGTGATGTGTGCCGACAAAAGTGAAGGATTTCCCCCTTGGCGTCCTCGTTGACTAATAGTAACCGTCCATGGGTTCATAGAAGGCTTTATTTTTATTTGTGACCGCGGATCATCTGATCTTGTACACACATTGAGAGTACCCCTTGGCCGCGCCTCTCACCTGACTGGGTTTGCATGGAATCACGAGCATCCAACCATTGCAGCTTCCTCAGCTAACGGGACCATCTGGTTTTACAACCCCTAGGGTTCGGGCGCAGAAGATTAGTGTAGATTTTTAGCTCCTTGCAACTTTTAGGTTTGAATTATGATGGACTTTTAGCATTGACACAATTATGCTGTACGATTACGAAAGACTTGCAAGACACCCCTACAAAATTTTGCATGGGGCTGGCAGCAGCGCTATTTACTTACTGCGTGATTGGAAAAGAGATGAAAGTGTGGCCAAAGAAGTTGAGTAGTGTTCGTGGGTGGTGTTGCGAGCATTTGGTATGATTTGGACTTCGGTCGAGGATGGGGGTGCAGGCTTGGGGAATTCACCAGGGGCACGGATTATGGCGATCAGAAGTTTCGTTCAGAAGATCAAACGGTACCATTCCACTTGCCTTACTGACAGGATGAGTGATACACAATCACACAAGGGGTCATCATGTCGAGATTGAATTGACCTTCCAGTTCAAGTATGTTCACTTTTTTGGATTGCACAGAGGGAATTAGTGATGCGTAAAAGATCATCTTAACCATTGTATAATACACTCATTTTTAACATGATTAAAACTGTGTTTTACAATGTGGTCCATTGCATTTTACCAGGATTCCTTTACCACGTTAAAGGAGGTAGATGACCTGTTTTTTAATGATTCTCCACCATGATAACGATTGTAAACGGTCAATTTACAAGGGTGCATTTTGTAATTTACCGGTTGGATTTCATCATTTACAATATTGTTAATTTGGTGAAAAACGTGGTTATTTATCGTCATTTACAACTACATTTATGGCGGAGACTCTAGGTTACGTTGCGATGAATAGCAGTCATTGCAAGTGAGGAAATGAACCGAGTTGAGGTGAACAAAAGACACAAAGGTCAATTCGAGGAGTGACGAAGAAGAGCCGATCCGGAAAGCATAACGCAGGATTGAAGCCTTGGGCTCACGAGAAAAGTACGGAGTTGAGTGCGAGCAAGAGATGGGCAGCATAAAAGTCGAGCATTGATTCGATTTTGATGAGGTTGATTTGACAGAGCATAACCTAATGAAAGTGGAGGAAGTCTCGGGCTGTGAATAAGACGGTAGAAGATACCATAAGTGAACTTCAACCCTTGCGCACAGCTTCGCGAGGCAGGTTAATCGATTCAGACTTTCTTCTGTTGTGGGGCTGTCAGAGTCGGGATTATTGTCAGAGGCTGGGATATTGTCGGTGTCGGAGATTGTGGCAGAGGTCTGTTGGAGCGCGCACGTGCGGATATGCGGGCGGAAATATGCGGCGCGTCCGGAAGCGCTGTTCAAGGTTAGCAGAGTGGGATCGCGGCCTCAGCGACTCAGGTGGAGCGCTGTGCCCTGAGCTTGATGTTTGGGGGAGATCCCGTATTTACGGATTGACACTCACAGCGGACTTCAAACAAGACTTGCGGGCGGAGCGGACCTATAGGAGGAGCGCGGACTCCGCGAGCACGGACTCAGAGGGGGGGAAGCCCCCTTTGCAGAAGGAGAGACTCAGACCAGACAGGGGGGTACTCTAGTTGATTTCAGACTGGGGTCCCCGAAAGTATTTACAAGGTATATAAATAGGCAAGAGGGAATATAGAAAGGCCGGTCAGTCCGGCGCAGTCCGGCACGGAGATAAGCGGGAATTGTCAAACTAAATAAGGACAAGAGCCCGGGAACTGGAAACGAGGGACAGATCAATAAACAATAAGTGGCAAGGGTTATTGATGAATAACTGAATGAGATCAATAACCTAGTGCCAATAAAGAGGGGATCAAATGCCGATATTGGCAGGGAAGCAAACAATAATTGGCACTCGGCAAGGAATGAATGATAAGCTGCCAAGTGACAAATGGCCAGAGGAAAAGCGGAGGTCGGCGCGCGGCGCCGATACAAGTCCGCAAATAAGCGGGGTCGGTGCGGTGCCGACACAAGTCCGCGAACAGAGGTTGATCTGCCAGCACTGTCACACAAGGACAGCATGAAGGCCAACAGAGGTACAGAGGGGAGTGGGAGTGTTGACCTGACCAGAGGTGTCAAGGGCAACCAGAAGTGGCCAGAAGGTGCAGAGATGGGCAGAGGGTGCGGAGTGGGCAGAGGGTGCGGAGTGGACGGAAGCGGGGCATGGCCGTGACCACATAGCGGGAAGCGATGAGTGTGGTTCAGATGGAGACAAGGCAGGCGTGACTGAATGCCGGGAGCGCCAAGGGCTCAGGAACTGGAGGTAAGGTCGGAATACCGGCAGGGTCTAGGTTCTGATTCTTGGCCAAGTCTCACGCAGTAAGGCAGGGGGCCAGACATGGGGTTGGGGGCTGGTTAGGATGGGTTTCGGGTCGGCGGATTCGCCTATCGGCATTGGTTCGCCGCTGACGGAGCCCCGGGATTTGTCGGTCATGACAGGGGCCATCATAGTGACGACCACGGGGGTTCTTTTTTGGCGGTACTAGTAGAGGTGGTTGTCATCAGGCCTTGGTCATTATCATCGCTTTCGAATTCCAGTCGCATTTTTTGGTTACTAGCACAGGGGGAAATTAGCAAGGCAGCAGAGGGAGAAGAGGTAGTTGGGAGATAAACTAATGAGCGCACATGGGGCCAAACTATGCCCTAAGCAGATGCACGAGCTTTTCTACCACAGGTGTGACCCTTGGGTAACATAGATTCCTGTTTGCTGTGAGAGGCTTGACGATTTTCTAAAATAAATAAATAAATGCTATTTCTCATTCACCAATGAGTTAAAGACGCGTAAAGACGCGTTGAAACATGTCCAGATGGAAGCCATTCATGGCATCGCTGTCAGTGAGGCAGCATGCCCAGTGTCCATATTCATAAGTACTTGCCACTTCTGAGAAGAGTAGCTAGTTGCATAGCGAAAGGATAGTCAAATTGGGAGGAAATGAGCAGGTTGCAGAACGTGTATGGTATGGTGGAGAGGATAAGGCACTGAGTGGAATGGAAACTGCCGAGAACAACTTAGTCTGATTTCAGTCTAAGCGCCACAGTCTCTGCTTACATCTTTAAGTGCCAGCTTCCATACTTGGGGCTCCTCGCGACAAGAAACATTCCTGACAATTCCACCCATCGCAAAGTCGCGATCTAGTTTACTAATGTCTACAACAAGCCGTACCAACATATAATCGAGCTCTTGGTTATGCCTCGCTAGGGAAATCACGCATTGTCGGGGGAGATGACAAAGTTTCCACAATGTGGGCCCAAAAACGACGAATTAAATTTAGGAACTTATCCTTCGTCTGGGTAGGAGTGTTTGAATTTCATGGCTCTCACTATTGAGCTGAAGCAGCTGTGGACTCAAATCCCCGAGCACGTCACAAAACGTCGCTTGTGAGAACATGCGTCACCTCGTTGACCTTGTCTCAGATAGCGGTGCTTACATGGATGCTGCCTTGGCACCGACCTCTTTTACTACAGTCAAATTATCGCTCTCGCTTCGGTCTCTTCAGTATGTGGCCGATTTCCCTATGGTATGTACGCATTCCCGTCGTTGGGCCATCATCGATCGCAGTTACGAGCTCGCAAGGTCAATCGACGACGATGACTAACCGAACTCCGGCCGTCCATACCTCTGACCTTTGTACAATACATCGCAGCTCGAATACCATGAATTGAGTGGTAATTTACGCAGGGAAGAGTCTGGTATTTAGCATCGTGAAACGTATATTGTAATTTACAATGAAAAAAATATCACGAAAACAGTGGTAAATGGTCAAAAACCAGACCAAAAATGGTTTTTTACGGCCATTTACTTCCCACAGTGATTGGCGGATCGATAGCTCCAGGCGGCTCGTGTTTCTAAAAGCTGGGGAGAGTTACGATCGAAGCGCTCCGGTTGGTCACCTTACCTTTCTCGCTCTCTCAATGGCTTGCCACGCACCAAGCGACATTCCGATTGCGTTCACTTACCATGGTGTATGCCTACATCATGCTCAAGCCTCACTCTCGCTGCGAGCGACCACTTATGCAAACAACTTTCACATTGTCTTGGGGTTCATTTAACTACCAGGCTAAATATCGCGACGGCATTCACACTATCTGATCACCGGGTCACGCGTCCGTGGTGTATACCTACATCACTCTCAAGCCTCACTTGACCACTTATGCAAGTGGCAGCTCCCCCGGTCTTCGTCTGTCAATCGTTCCGTGGCTTTAGAGCGCACTAGGCCGGCAGAAAATGCGATTGCAGGAAAACAGCAGCATTGCAAGGGCGAAAGGTTATCTCCCGGACTTGCAGAGCCATCAGTCGGGCAGGTGTTAAAATTATCCGTAGCTAGACTGCGGTTCCTAGAAGTGGTCCCAGACACTAGAACATCCAGTGAGGTTGTAATCAATAAGTTCCAAATGTTCCGTCAACAGATACGATTGAAGAGAAGATCGTACAGGTATACGGCGTAAAATTCAAGGTGCCGATGCTGATGAACGTCACAGGGCAGGACATCGTTCTCTCTCTCTCAAAATCGGGTACAGAGGACAACAGCCAAAGGCGCCCTGACCTTGTTCACTAGGTACATAATAGGCAAGCTTATGCTTTATCGCTGCGTTATATGATGCACCGCCGTACTAGGAAGTATTCGAGATCATAAGACAAGATCGAAATGGGTGTGAGAAAGTTCCAGCGTTGAACTATGTAAAAGCAACACTGTGTAGCACAGATATATACTACTGAAATAAGGGTACGATACTTTGCTCACTACTCGGCATGCGTTGGAGGAAACGGGTCGGAGAATTGAAAAGCCAGGTCATTGGATTGAGACCCTGGCACTGCGAAAAGCTGCCTCATAACATGTGCTTACATCAAAATTCGATCTTAAGAACCGAGCCGTAGGTGCTTCAACAGCCCACTCCTGAACTCTGTGAACGGAGCACAGTGACCCATAACTATAATCCATCAACAATTTCCTTTCCATGAGTAATTCTACCGGTTCTAGAGCAGTCAGCGCACTGTCCCCCAGCCATAATGGTATAGGTATGATGCTCCTCTGTCTTCTCGCGTAGCAGATCTTGACACTGTCTCTTCATCACAGCCAATCAGAAGTATGCTGTGGAGAGGGAGAGAGCCTTTGCTCAATACAAAAGGTGGGATACCTCCAGGTTTCTTCAACCAGCCTGAGGTACATGCTGAACGACCGCATAGCAAAATAGAGCAGCTGGACACCGTTCTAACAAACTATTCGACCAACATCAAGACGCTCGATGTGGATACGGTTTTGGTTGGGGAAATTGCTAAACTTCGGAGCCATCTGCACGATGTCTTGGCCATCATCGAAATCACCATTCAGCCTCTTTGGGTTGATGCGATACCTTCCGAAAGCAACGAGCCTGGGAAACCCAGCGACGCCACCAAGTCCATCTCCTCTAGTAGTTCACAGGATGGCCGTCGTTCCGACTCTCTTCCAACGGACCTTGAGGCACTGCCGCAATGCTTGGAAAAATTTAACTCGTCTTTGGATCTTCTTCCGGGTTTCCAGCAGATTCAATACCGCATCGTGCAGAAGGTACATCAATCACTCCTCGATCTCAAGCAAGATTTGCAATACTGGAGCGTCAATTTACTCCAGTTCTCTGGTGGGTCGTCGGTCCGATGATGCTGCTACCCAATCTCAATGTGCTGCCTTAAGGGAGTTTTCATAAAAATGCCACTCGTCATCACGTATCTGCAATAGCAGACCATATGTCACTTCATTTAGACGATATCACAGAGGCCCTCAAACGGCTTCTCGAGTTAGGTAACTAACCGGATGTTAGCACCACACCATTGGATTGACCACGATCTGCAACAGGGTGGCACACGATTACGTATTATGACCGACGTGGCACGTTCCAAGATCTGTCAACCACTGCCGTCTTCTTTTCTGGGGCTGCTTCGTCCAGGTGGCTCAATAATTCTTTGTGTCTGGTGGCGGCCGAGCCACTGAGATGCCACAGTTCCTTCAGCAACGACAGCGCAATCGGCAAAGCCATCAATTTCTTCTATATAGTGTCGCTTTTCCTTTCCATTGCCTGTGCGGTTAGTGGTCAACTCAGTTACAGGTATTCTAGTGTCAGCATCCCAGCGTCAGTTGTTATATGAACCCGATTTCATCGCAGGTGGACTTCGGCCCCCCACATCAAACCGAATGTAAGACTCCCATGGTGGGTCTCGCGATGGATTGTGGACATCCCTCTTACACTCTTGCTTCTATCGCTGGGATCGTTAGTGACCGTTTGAGCTTGTGTAGGGGTTTCTCTCTCACAAAACCATTTGTGCTAGGTACGCCATCGGCAGCGTGCTTGCCACTTATGTGACGTATGTCGGTAATTCGAAGGCCGTCCCCCTCCTGTCAAGCATTGCGTTAGGGTTATGGGTCTCCGGGTCACTCGCCGCGTGGTTGTGGTTCTTGGTTGATCTTACGGCTATCAAGCGCAACATGCACACCAATATGTTCAAGGTACGCGAAAACATCTGCCATCTCTACAATTATTATGATTCACTTGATATTGCGCCCCTTTCCTGCGATTTGACTGAAGGATATCCTCTCTGCGCCCCCGGCGCATCAGGTAGTGTGAAGACAGGACCTGAGTCTGTTCCATTCCGCATCTAGTTACCTCAAACAAGTGGTACAGTCAAACTTCCAGGACGTCCCGGAGATAACTCAGTCCTATACTGATGATGACCTAGAACTGCGCGAAGCCCCGGCAGTCCAACGTGTTCTCCCTTCTACTTCATCTCATCAGGGGAACCGGACCGTTACCTACAAGTCCTTTAAACCTGACCAGTGGGACCAAATCCTACGGAACCTGATTCCCATGGCTCCTCGAGCAAACAGGTTTCGAGAGCTTGTCTGGCAGGTGGTTAAGGCTAATCGCCAACGGGTTCCAGAGGAAGAACGCGTTCGGACTAGGCAACGGAACAGTCAGGAGAGGATTAGAGGACTGAGGGATGTGGTGATTTCCTTAGAGACGCAAGTTGAAGAATGGACCAAGTTTCACCTCTCGGCCGTACGCGATATCAAGTTCAGTGCCAATGGAAGCTACTGTGGGTGTCATTCCTGGTAGGGATCAACTTGGCTGAATGTCGGGGTTCGTAGTGGCAACCTGTTCGCAGGATCAAAAGGTGGTTTTTTGGGTAGTGCATCCAGAACTCAAGGTTCACTGGTCATCACGGTGCGGTGCAAACTCGTGGCCTTCTCGTCTCTCCTGGCACCCCAAAGATCCCTTATTGGCAGTAATGCTCGCTGGAAGTGCTGGCTTGTTAATCTATGATCTCTCAGTATGTTTCATTGCCAACATGAATCTGTTCCTTATCTCATATCGTTGCTCGATTACTTAGAATGCCGGTCCGCCCACTGACAGTGCCTGGTCAGCAACGGAAGGGCCAGTGAGAGCGATTGCTTGGATGCCGGGGGGAAATGGTCTTGTTTACACGGAGGGTTATTGTGTTTGGTGTTTAGTAGGTCCTAATGTTTTTCTGATAATATTTTATAATAACTTAAAACCTGAAGAATCATGACGGTGAAAAATGGAGTGAAAAATTGAGCGTTGAACGTCCGTATTTGCTTGACGAAGTTGCTGTTACTCCAGACGGAACTAGGTGAGTGTTGGTCTGTGGAGTAAGGATAGTCCGTTACTGAATTGCCTTGGCTGAGGCTCATCGTGATTGGTACAGTAGAGTCCGTGAAAATCGGTGAAAACCAATGTAAACCATCAAGATCTCCTCCTGAGCGGAGGGTTATCAGTGGGTACCCTTGAGGCTGACACTCTTACTTGGGACCCGAGGGTCTGATCATCTTCACAGTGGTCGAAATGGAAAACAGAACGACAGTTTTGTCAGTCGGGTGGATTGCCAATCTTTCAGCACCCACATAGCTAACCGCTTTCATCAGTGAGATGCCAACCCTAAGCCAAGTCCGAAGTTTGGATGTATCTTCTTCAGGGACTTTTTTACTCGTCACATACGAAGGAAAGGTATGGTGCCAAGATCCAATCAGACATTTCGCCACTTTTCTCCAAGGTGTATAGGTACCTCCCCAATTGTTCCGCATTCACTCGACACAACTGGTCTTACTGCAAACGTACTATCTACCCAAGGAAGATGTGAAATACACAGGTTTTGGTCAGCTTGGTATCCCTGGCTGGACATCCGGAGTGGATGGGCCACGCATCGATGACTCCATTGTAATATGTGCTGATGAAGGTGAAGCTTTCCCTCAAGGTGTCTTCTTCGACTTACCACCCATATGAGTAGAAGGTTCAATTTGTATTTGGGATCGTGATTCGTCTGATTCTCTACATGTATTGAAAACTCCCCTTCGCGATGACTCTCGTCTGACTGGGTTTGCATGGAACCATGGGTCCATGACAAACCCGATGATCGCAGCGTCTTCATCTGACGGGACAGTCTGGTTTTACAAACCATAGTAGTCCACTGCTAACATAATACGAATTTTGACTTTAGTGTTAGGGTTCGTTCTCCAGGCTGTATTCATGGGAGATTCGTGGCGCTAACATGGTAACCTGAAAGTTGCGTAGTGCGTGCACCCGAACAGAATTCGCAGGACAATAAGGTAGGTGAAGGCTAGACTATGCTATATAACTCGTTTCAGATGCCCCTTCGAAATCCCTGAGCTCTATTTTTTGTGGCTCATCTGACTGGGTTTGCGTGGAACCATGGGCTTATCGAGATTCCAACCATTGCAGCTTCCTCAGCTAACGGGACCATCTGGTTTTACAACCCCTACGGTTCGGGCGTAAGGGATTAGTGTAGATTTTTATTGCGTCTCAGGCTTCTCGCAACCTCTAGGTTCGATGCATCTAGCACTGACACGATGGCTAGAAACCGTATATGCTCAGGAAAGGCTTGCAGGATGCCCTTATTCCCTTCGTAGAGACATCGTCGCATGTTATCCACCAAGTCCGAGCAGTCAGGTCTGAGAGGTCGTTGATCCTGCCGGAATGGATTCCAAAGCTGCCCCAATTTCATCCCCAGCTCATGTGAACATCCTACCGTTGAATGCTATTCTCCGGGCTTGCGCACTCCGACGACCTAATATGGTGTCGCCATACGTCATTACAATATCACTAAGACTCTATTTATCGCGGAGGTGCAAGATAAAGTGGAGACACTTTGAAAGTCGCAAACCCAGAGTTTGTGCGAAGGTGTTATTAATGACCTGTTTCGTGAATTGAACCTCGTCTCAATTGTAGCACGATCGAACTTGAAGACGACGTCATTGACGTATGATCGAGAGACGACAATCTCTCGTGAAGGTGTCAAAGCCCAAAATCTTCTCTTGGATCCTGAGGCATTATCACGATAAGCTAAAGGTGCGCACGCAGAAACAGCGAGGGGGACGCACTGGATGAACATCCGAAACGGGATTAATTGCGATGCGAAGGCAAGATATTGCATTCATGCACTCCATTGCGCATCTGGGGAAAGGAAATTTCCACCGTTCACCCTCCTCCTGTCGAGGCTGCCAACAAACCGCCAAACAATCCACAGGGGGGTTCTTCCTAGAGGTGACCAGCCTCTATTAATTGGAGATCACTGCACCCAACATAATATACGAATGGTAAAATTGTATTTCTCACCCAGGTGTGCAAGTGGGTACCGGTGCAATCAGTCGAGGAGCAATCATTTACTTCTTGGCAGTATGAAACTTGTGATCATCGATATGATTCGTGTCCCTGCAGTGGGTGAGTTCCCTTCGTGTCGTCATCCTAAGCCCAAACGCTCGCAACACTGCCCATGCACAAACGTACACTGAACCTTGTCTGCACCGGCGTGCTATCTTTTCAAGTCATGCTGTATGCCTCCAGACATCGACACGTACTAACCCACAACCAATCAACTAACCGATGTGACCGATCAAGTCGCTGTGAGAAAAGGGAACAGTTCATTTTGCATGTTCGTTATGGGACTACTGTAGTTCCTTAGAAATATCAAGATTGAGTTGACCTTCGCGAACTCCCCGGGCAGATCAGTTGCAGCTGTGAGGCGTGCACAGATAGCTCAACGGGGCACTAGCCTCGATATACGTGACTCTGTTTGGGAGTAGGGGAGCCGATTGTGTCATTGATCGCACGAGGAATCGAAAGCTGTCGTCCCCTCTGGGAGGGGACTGAATTCAAATTTCAAGGCTCTAGCCCCAAACTGGATGGCTTCATCGTTGTTGATTATGTATATAGTGCAAGCCTTCATTTGAGGCAAACTCACCAAACTCGACCCTTTGTGCACCGTGAGATTAAGTTGTTAGTGAAATTGATCACTTCATGACATTGAGGCTTCTGCATGAACCTATTACGAAGCTCATGTTTACCCATGCCCCATTGTCGCACCCGCTGTAAATTTTGTCAATTGAGCACCGAACAGGTGATGTCCCCATACGCGGCAATGGAATACCTGACCTCATGGTAAATATTTGCGCTCAACTGGATCACCAAAACGACTTGCTTGAGTTCACCGCTGGGGACGGGGCGCCTCATTCCATTCCTCTCAAACGATGATGGAGCTATGACTGAGGGCGAATTGGGCGCGTCTAAATCCAACAGAGGCGGAGCTCCTGACCATGATTACAGATTAGGGAAGTAGACGTCGACTCGAACAAGATGATCTATTTCCTTGAACTCCTGGAGATGTTGGCAAGCAAGATGAAGGATGTAGATAGCGAGAACAAGACTAGGAAAGCGTTCGAGGTATTCAATGGAAAGCCCGAGAAGAACTACCTCACCGCTGTGGTGAAGTCGAAGGAATGATCGAGGAAACCGATGTAGATGGTGATGGCCGGCTTATCTACGACAGTGAGCACCCATCAAAGCACAAGAGTTCTTCAGGGTTCGTTCAATTGCTTAGGCATCGTCGCTTTTCCTCACCTTGCTGTTTTTTAGATAGTGCTTGCTACCACATTTCACGCGCGCGACAGATTTCGGAGGCAGGTTCATATCAAATTCCATTATTTCAAATCATTGACGTCAAGTCATAGCGTCGCCGCCGAAGATAACAATATAACAATAAATTCAGCCTGTAGAAAGCCTCCTGATTACGCACCAGCTCAGTTGCATTGTATAACGCATCTTCATGCTCATATAAGTCTACGGGGGACGATTCGACTCGCTTTCTGATTCTCCCCCTTTTTGCTCCCCCCAATCCCACCTGTAAGCATTGGCGTCGCGGCTTTCCAAGTTCCAGCAAACCAGTTGCTTGGCAAGTCTTGCCAGCCGTACTCGAAGAGAGCAGGCCCTTTATTCAACTCCCCTCTCGGATCTGGCTCGGCGAACCCTGTAACCGCTGCCATCCATGAACAAGTTGCCTTCAATGACTGATACTACTGGTCCCATCCAAGTCGGTGCACCGCGCGCCAGGCATGATATTTGTATGATACCTCTATCCTGTAAACTCTCGGGAGCGCCATATTGTGACGCTACTCTTTTCCTCAGTTAATCTCACGTACTCGAGCCAGAAGCAGAGAGCCTTTGAGGGTTACGAGAGGTGGGTTGTCTTCGCCGGCTTACTTCGATCGGGGATATCCACGTAATACCATCACGCAGAAGAATGAAGCTGCTACAAGAAGTATTGGAAAACTGGGCGTCCAACATCAGAGAGATCAATACGGATATGGTTTTGGCCGATGCGATTGAGGAACTTCAGGACAGTTTACGTGACGTTTCGAATGCTATGCGAAGAATCGTTCGCCCGCTCTGGGGAGACGCGACACCTTCAGAAATGAAAATGTATGTGTTCCCTGGAACCATACCGCATCACTGTGACTAAGATCCCCTTCCTAGTGGTCAAAAAGACCAACATTTATCTGACGCTCTTCCGGAAATACTTGAAGGACTGGCGCAGGCCGTCGACGAGTTTATCTCGGGTATGAGTACTCTGCCATTTTTGGGTCACATTCAACGTCGCGTCGTGGAGAAGGTGCATCGGTCGCTACTCGACTTCAACCGAGACCTGTTGTATTGGAGTATCAATTTACGCCAGTTTTCTGGTGGGTCCTCGACATGTTGTCTGCTGCTCGCCAATTTAATGTGTGTTGCTTTAAGGCCATTTGTATAGAAATGCTCTCCGTCACCACGTATCTACAGTAGCTGACCACATGTCAGATCATTTTGACAACGTGACAAAAGTGCTCAAAGAATTCCTTGACTATGGTAAGTGACCGCACATTGACACTGGAATCTCACATTGACCACCTGCAACAGGTCTGTACATGATCAGGTTTTACGAACTACGCCCAGCATTTCAAAATTTGTCAACAGTCGCCACCCTCTTCGCTGGAGTGTCTGCATCCAGCATCCAGTTTAGGTGATTCAAAGTGTTCTTGTAGCTATGCTCGAATGCTGAAGCTGAGCTGTGAAAATGACGTTAGTTACGATGGCAGCCACAAGACAACATTTCAAGCTGTTGAGTTTTTGTGGATACTTTCGCTTTGCTTTTCTATTGCCAGTGCCATCGGTAGTCAAGCGAGTTATCAGTGAGTATTTTGAGATTATTACCTTGGCCTCAGACGTTTAATTGACTTGAATAACATAGATTGTCTTCGGCTGTGTACATCAAATCGGATGCGATACCCCCATTGTGGGTCTCAGCATGGATTGCGACCGCCCCTTTTATGTTCCTACTCATATCGGTGGGATCGTCAGTAATCCATTTTGTTGTTTGCACTCTTTTTTAACAAAAATATCTGCGCCAGGTTCGCTTTAGGCATCGCCCTCTTCACATTTTTGAAGTTTGACAATGCTAGATACGCTCCCGTCTTAGTAACCATTGCTTTAGCAA
This sequence comes from Cantharellus anzutake, assembly GCF_015039405.1. Lineage (NCBI taxonomy): Eukaryota > Fungi > Basidiomycota > Agaricomycetes > Cantharellales > Hydnaceae > Cantharellus > Cantharellus anzutake. The sequence goes on from NW_024067173.1 coordinate 25,177, forward strand.
CATGGGTCATGGGGTCAATCTGCGCGTACATGTGGTTCTTTATCGATCTGAATCTTGGATCTATTGCAGAGAAGTGGGCCGGGGTACGCAGACGCACCCCAACACCGCTGAGACGCACCCAACATGCACTTTTTATCGGTCTCCAGGTGGATGATATAGAAAAGAATCATCTAGCTCGCCCTAATTCATGGGATTGGGTGGTACCCCCTGTAGCCAATCAACCTCTTCCCCCAAGACAGCCGATCAGACGCAAGATCTTTGAACCTACACTGTGGGACCGCCTAGTACCCCTCCTGTGGAAGCTGGGCAGTGCACACCCTGAGCACAAAACAAATGACAGATGGCGGAGGCTCATCATGCGCATAGTCGAGCATAATCGCACATCAGGTCCTGGCCACGACCATGCTCTAATTAGGTGGGAAAATAATTGGAGGAGGATTGATAGCAACAGGATGGCGTTTCCTTCGGGGGGCTATTTCGACGAATGGACTGGGATCCACGTTTCAGCTGTTCACGACATCCAGTTCAGTGCGGATGGGAGGTACAGTAAGTACTAGGTACTGAAAGGATGATGCAGTTGGATTCGCTGAGTAGTGGTTTTCGGCAGTGGCGACCTGTTCGCAAGACCAAAAGATTGTCATTTGGACTGTAGATCCGTCCGACGGTGTCAATGTTCTCTATTCATCACCACTGCCCATTCTGATTTCCCAGCTGCTTCGCCTCTCTTGGCACCCCAAATACCCTTTATTGGCGGTGATGCCAGCCAGGAGTACTGCATTGATTATCGGTGACATCTCAGTACGTCCCATTGCGGACACGAAGGCCACAGCCCAAAACAGCTACTCTATCTTTAGGATATTAGTCACCCCATCATTGGTCCCCTTAGGACTAGCTTCAGCGTTCCAGTGAGGGCTATTGCTTGGATGCCAAACAACAAACATCTCGTTTATGGTGAAGATCATCACATCCGGTGTATTGTGAGTTTTATTACTGTTCTTACAATTCGTTGTAATAATCAAACACGAAGAATGCAAAATGGGATAGCCCATCCAATGTACAGAATGTCGAACAGAATGTCGAATGGGATATCGAACTTTCATATTCGCTTGACGAAGTTGCAATAACCCCAGATGGTACTCGGTGGGTATTCCTGTCGAATGCGAATAACTCGAAGCTGAGTTGCTTCATGGAGGGCCATCGTGATTTGTACAGTGGATAAAGTGGATATAAGGGGTACTGTGGAAATCAAGCCATCAAGATCCCCTCCTGAACGAAGGATTATCTGTGAGTATTCTGAAACTATTGCTCACGATCTCTGGTCCGACCATCCTCAGTAATCAATATAGAAGGACGAGAGATAATTTTGTCAGTGTAATCTCTTCTGTTGTACTTAGGTTCTGAGCTGCTCTCATTAGTGAGATGCCAACCTTAAACCAAGTTCGCGGTTTAGATATATCCTCTTATGGAGCCTTGGTACTCGTCACGTACGAGGGAAAGGTATGAGGCCGTTTTCGGAGTCTCTTCGAACGTTGATTCTACCCTTTGATGCCGACAAAGGCATCTCCGCAGCTGTTCCGTATCCACTCAGCAAAGCTGGTCCTTTTGCAAACATACTGCTTGCCCGAAGAGGTGGAATACTCAGGTTCTGGCCGGCTCGGTTTCCCCGACTGGACGTTTGGAGTGGACGGATTACGCAAAGATGACTGCGTTGTGATATGTGCTAACAAAAGTGAAACATTTCCCTCAAAGCGTTTTCCACGGCTTACGTTTATATAACGAGCAGAAGGCACCATATTTATTTGGGATCGTGAATCATCCGATCTCTTAAACACCTTGGAAATACCCCTTGGCCCCGCTTCTAGTTTGACTGGGTTCGCATGGAATCATGGGTCCATTAAGAACCCAATGATCGCGGCTTCTTCGACAGATGGGACCGTCTGGTTGTATAACCCGGACCCTGGCGCAGCCGACTAGCAGAGTACGATTGCAAGCACCCACCCCTGAAAGCACGTTTCATGGAAAACCCCAAATGAGTTGACATGTGTACATATGCATTATATCATGCTTGTACGCATAAGTTTAACAAAGGCTGCTCACAATGACCAACGCAGAGACCTGCACCACATTTAAATGATCGATATTGACTTACACGAATAATTAGCGTGTCTACATATAGCGCGAAAAAATGGACATGCGCCGAGGCAAGCTCTGGGGACATAATCATGTCCATCACCGCTGGGTGTTGGCAGAGGTGTTAGAAGTCAATCAAATACCAACAGCCCAAGAGTCTTCGATCAAAGAGAGAGAAAGTACTAATAGTGATGGCTAGGTGCTTGGATTTTGACCTGCCCCCCCCAGCGAGTTTATGGTTTTTCCCTCATGGTGTAAATGTAGACATGTATACCAAGTATAGCAGCGCAGATATTGAACCATTTCATCGAGGACGAATGATATGCGGCGAAATTCAACACAAAGCAAAGAAATGGTAACAAGACAAGAATAACGCACAGCCCAACCGTTTTGGCAGCCAAAGAACCAGTGGGTCTGGCACTGGGACCACAAAGAAATATATCGATGTTTCAGATAATGATAATGTGAACGAAATGGGGTCTGATAGGAGAGACGCCGTGTTGGTGCTCGGCAGCTGGTCACTGGAGGTTGGCGGGAAGCATGCCAAAGATATTAGTGCATAAAAGCAGTATGACGGAAGCATGGCCGAGATCTGCGATGTGGCACAAAGAAAAGCAAGAGAACGTGAAAAAGGAAAGGGAGAATTGAGGAGCGCGTTGTCAGCTTCTCTAGATGAATTGTGGTATGATTGGGTGTGAGGACTTTGGAGACGGTGTCTACTGAAAGTTGCGATTCTTGGCTCCTATGCTATACTGACCTCAAGCTGCCTGCTGTGGAATACTGCATCAAGCGTCTTTGATCAGACGAAATGCCCATCCGGTGGTAGATTCTTGCCTTAGTACAACTGATCGTGCCGCATGGCTCAGCCCTGAAGTCATGCATACACAGACGGACAGGCCATCGAGAGGGGGAAATGACGAGCACCATGGAAGACTCTCCACACTGACATGCAATCACTGTTTTTAACGTCATTATTATCCACGTGACGCAGTTCACGTCCTGGACCTGCCAAGCACAAAGTACCACATCTCAGCAACCGCATAAGCTAGCAACTTGCGGTTGATATTCGTTCCGCAGAGACTTTTTTGAGCGATATTCGTAATTCTCATTTATTATAATTGTAGGTTTTATATGTGTCTGAAGACTTTAGTCGATTTGGTTTTTCACATCATCTACATACACGTTCTCCATGGTAATAGAATACATCCCTCTAGGCTATATCTCTGTTGGAAAGCGACCTCGAAACATGTACATGTATTCACATGTGTTTGCACCGACAATTCTATCTTTAGAGTACGTCTACCGCCAACCGAGCCGCACCGCGGAGCTGGTGCTACAACCCTATAGTACGGCAAATGACGAGGGTGCAATGTACGGTATTCGCAGAAGGACATTCCAAAACGGCAGTACGAAGGCAAGACGATTCTTCCCTTCACAAGAGGAGCTGGAACGCACGATTGAGCACGTTGCCTACAAATTGGCAGAGGCCGGACCGAACATCTTGGAATTCGCGTTGATATGTTATGTAGTTGCAACTAACCTCAGAGCGTTCCGAATGGCGCGCATCTTGTGACAACCGTGTTCCCGCACTGACCACACCCCCCGAAGCTTCTGCCGATTGTGATTGATCGAGTAAACCAAAATATGAAATCAGAGATGCAAAATCATTGAATGATGATGGGTGACACAATTAAAAGGCTAATAGCGGCAAAGCAAGTACATGCTGCGACAATATGTGTAACTTTTTCTAGGGTAGGGGAAAGAAAGCAGTGGAAGAGCATTGTAGAGACGTGAAAGCTTGAGCAGAGAGTGGAAGGAAAGGAGATGTGCGTTCAAAGAATGGAGAAGAGGCCTTGAGGTCTTTTCTACTGCGCCTTTGAGAATTGAGACTACCGTAAGCTGGGACTCAGCTGCGTAAAATAACTGTAGGGGGAAACCGACGCACCACCAAAAGTCTGCGTCGGACCAGCTGAATAACAGACTCATTCTGGACGTCATAATCAGCCAGAGTGGACCTATTTTCAAGCTGCTTTCCATCGAATATCAATCGTTGCTGGTCGGGTGGAATGCCCATTTTGCAGCGAATCCTTGTCATCAGTTCATCGATTGTGTCATGAGGTTCGACCGCAAATTTATGGCCTGCCCAGCCAATCCTGTTGAAGAGAGAAACAAATGGGTACCACGAAGAGGCACCGAACGTTGATAAAACACACACATTTTCACAAAGATGTGCATATGTACTCTGTGGTGTCGTAGTCGGATGGGTTGCGTCCTTGTTCGAGAAGACACTCGTAAGATCACTTCTATGGTGAGGGCGTCGCTGAGGTTGTTGTTGGGACGTTGGTTGGTGAGTTGGATGCACCCCCCGCCAAGCACGCAATCGTTAGGATATAAGCACTCTCTGTTGCGTTCCCACGCCCCCTTTGACTGTAACAGTGAGCTTTTTTTGCCATTTTGCCAATTCGCGTTTTCCCGTTACTGTATCTCACTTTAAGGATGTCACTTCACATACTGTCGTGCGCTCGACCGCCCCAAGACCATACTTGTAAAGCATTCCTCAGAATGGACTGATTTTGGAACACGAGGACGAAATGGCACCCGGCCGTCTCTTGACGCCATCAGGCGCCGCTTCCAGCAAATCCTTCCCAACCCAACGGGAGTGGCGTATTATTGGGTCTGGAAAATTAGACAATGATCCATGAGGAGGGCAGCCAGCCAAGTTGTTCGGTGTAGTTGTGTCGTGATCGAGGTATGATCTTCTTCACATGCTACTTTATGGGGCCATTCAGTTCAGTGCCATTTGGTGTTTCTGGAAAAGCAACTCACTGCTATTACAGAGATGTCAAACGCTCTTAGGCATTCCACTCACGTCGTACGGGGTGTTTCCACGCTGTTGTACCAGGGTGCGAAAGATCCTGGTACATCTCCGTTTACGTTGATTAGCCCTGCCAGTTACACTCCGCGATATAATCGCTTCTTCATTGCATATCCCACTACTTGCGGACTCAGAACCCTCGCCCAACCTCTCTGTCCATCATTTATCAACTGACAACAACGATGTGCCTGGCCCACAGATGTTGGTGGTTGAATCATGCATGTTACGTTCACTTTGGCCTGGGTTTTCGCTACACTATAAACTGTCCCGTCCCCCTTTCACGCCCCCACCATCCGTAAGTTTGGTTTGTTCCTGCAATCCAATCCCCATCGCGTCAGTTTGTCTGCTAAACCCTCCCTGTCCTTCATTTTCCTCAACAACTCTGTGCCTGGCCCGCAGATGACACTGTGCTAACTCTGCTCCCGCCTCCTCTCCAAATGCCTTTCCCCTCGCGTGTTGGATTCATGTCTGTTCATCCCTATGCGAAAGAATCTGCTGCCAATGCACAGTCCCATCGTGAAGATGTGGCTGCCTCCACCCGAAAACGTTGACAAAAGATTTCTACTAGACAAAATCTATTGTTAATCGGCTCACTGTTCACTGGCAACTCTTCAACTTCAACCTAGCACCCCGGAGCCTTGCTCCTCATGTCTGAACATGTGGGTTGGTGTTGATATAATGGTTCCAAACTATTGCAACGCCTACCAAGAAAGTCGCCATCTGCCTAGATAGTCAACCAGCCATCAAGCCACCCGGACGTCAGTCTGACCAACACATCATTATCAAAATCTTGAACGAATATAATGACTTTCAGGACACACACCCCAACCTACGAATGCGCCTCGAGTGGGTTCCTGGGCAGCGTGACATTCTCGGGGTCGATGCATTTGCCAAGAAAGCAACCAAACCCAGTACCCCCAATGCCCCACGCACATCTGCCTCCCTAGCGGCTTCGCGCCAGCTACTCCGCAAGCAGGGCTCGGATGACAAACTGACCACCCTGAAAGCCACTTTCCACTGCCGTGACTGAGGCAAGGTGAAGCCGGGCACTTTTACCAAGGTCGTGGCCTCTCTCTTCCAGCTGCGGTAAGCCCATGTAGCCCTGCTGGCCTATCTAGCCAGGTGGGGGACATGTTGACTCGCCCAACTGCCACTTGTGCGACGAGCCGGAGTCGGTGGAACATTAGCTTTTCACCTGCCGCCGCTTTGGACATGGGCGCTTAATCTTGAAAAGAGCCATCCTCCTAACCTTCACCACGGGAAAATTTTCGGCCTCGCACCCAAAAATCATCCCACACACCATCCGCTTCATCCTCAAAAACTGGGTGCTTCCCACTGTATGCAACCCGGCCGATAGTCACCCAATTCTATCTGTTCTTTTCCATTTCCCCTTCTTTCTTTCCTTTTCTTGCTCTCCCTCTTTTCCAGTCTGTTTTGTTTTCTATGTTTTCGCATACTTCTCATAATAAGTATGTCCCCTGACGACTACATACTTTAAAATGAAATCATCAAAGGTATAATATTTGTGAAACATATGAATATCGGTGCTACCAGCGCGTCGTTATGGCTTGCTCGTCCCACAGCGACAACATGTTTAGGGAAGGAGCAGTATTGTAAAGACGTGCAAGCTTGAGCAGAGAGTAGAAGAGGAGATTGAAAGAGAGGAGATGTGCGTCGCCGGGCCTTCCGGGGCCCTTGCATGACCAGGGCAACGTAAAGCACAAATGACCAATTCAAAGAATGGAGAGAGAGGCTTTGAGGTCCTTTCTACTGCGAGCTCCAAGTCTTTGAGAATTGAGATTACCGTAAGCTGCATAAAATGACTCCAGGGGAAAACCGACACACCACCAAAAATCTACATCGGACCAGCTGAAGAACAAACTCATTCCGGTATCTCCGGCAACTCGCATTTCCCAGCAACAACACCACGAGGGTGTTATAAGGAGGACATTCCAAAACGGCAATGCGAGGGCAAGACAATTCTTCCCTTCACAAGAGGAGCTGAAGCCAGTGAATGGTCTGAACGAACGTGAAAGTTGGTCACCCTTACGATGGCGCATGTTGTCACTGACAGAGGCTGGGCCGAACAGCTTCGGAATTCGCGTTGAAATGTCAGCTGCAACTAACCTCAGAGCGTTCCGAATGGCGCGCATCTTGTGACACCCCCCGAAGCTCCTGCCGATTGTGATTGGAGTGGAAAAATCGAGTAAACCAAAATATGAGAGATGCAAGATTAAACGATGACGGGCGATACATAAACTGATCGGGAGAACAGGGGAAAAGGATTGTCATCACAAGCAAAGCGATGGAGGTGCGAAATCCAGGCATGAGGTGGTGTCCTCTGATTCTCCTTAGCGTGGCCGTTCGAACACACAGCTATAAGCGTTCAAGAGGATGGCCTTTACTTTGGATGCAGGAAGTCGCGTTAATGCTCTGAAGCGGGGCGGTGCGTGTGAGGTGAATGTACGGAGATGGCATTCCTAATGAAGGTAGCGGGATACTTAATAAATCAAAAGGCTAATGATTTATAGGAGTCGCAAAACAAAAGTCATCACTCCTGGGGGGAAGTGCATGCTTCGACAATACGGTTTTTTCTGGGATAGGGGGAAAGAAAGCAGTGGAAGAGTATTGTAGAGACGTGCAAGCTCCCTTGCATGTCCTGGGAAACATGATGCTCAAATGGCCCGTTCAAAGAATGGAGAGAGAGGCCTTGATATCCTTGAGGTCCTTTCTACTGAGAGCTGGATATCTCTGAGAATTGAGATTAAGTTGGGACTCAGCTCCGTAAAATAACTGTAGGAAAAAAAGCGACACACCACCAAAAGTCTACATCGGACCAGCTGAAGAACAGACTCATTCTGGACGTCAGAATCAGCCAGAGTGGACCTATTTTCAAGCTGCTTCCCATGGAATATCAATCGTTTCTGGTTGGGTGGAATGCCCGTTCTGTAGTGAATCCTTGTCATCAGTTCATTGATTGTGTCCTGAGGTTCGACCATAAATTTGACCTCCACCCGGCCAATCCTGTTGAAGAGAGAAACAAATGGGCACCATGCACAAAGAGACGCCGGACGTTAATAAAGACACACATTTTTACAAAGATATGCATGTGATCACGAATGCACTCTGTGTGGCGTCGTAGTCGGATGGAGTGCGTTTTTGCTCGGGAGGACACTTGTGCTCGCAGCAAGATTACCTCTATGGAGAGGGTGTTTCTGGGAAGGAAGGGGAAGAGGGGAACTCGGTTTGTTGTTGGTCGGTGGGTTGGTTGGTTTTGAATGCTGCTCCAGGGTTGTGCCGAGGCACTCAGTTCATAAAAATTGCCGACCTCTCGACCATTCCGTTTTATTTATTGTCCCATAGCCCAGTACGGTAATAGCGAGGGTTTTGCCACTTTTCCATTTCTCGCGTTCTTCAGGAAGGCTTTATCTCGCTTCTTACGACCGCGATCGCCACATGGCCACCTCCTTGCTTTTGATTCCCTTAACTATTTGCTTATTTCTTGTATTCTGTTTTAATTTTGCCTACAACTGCCCTGTGATCGACAACGATCGCGATGTCACTTCACATTTTATGTACATGGGGTGCACCCGTCCGCCCAATATTACACTTGCGTGTGGATAATATCGATATCCTGGAGTATGGGAAGGTAATTCAATAACCGATGATTGACCAGCTGAAATGGATATTGGCTATATGTAAATGGATATCATGGCAGCCAGGGCTGTGTGCTTTACGATAATTGGGTGCGGGGTCGGACAGCGAACAAGTCCCGGGAAGGAGAAGCAGGGTTGAAAGAAATGGAGCTGTGTTCCCCGGACCGAACAGAAAGGAGCCGATTGATTGGATTTTTGGAAGAAGCCATACACGAGGCAAGGCTGGACGAAACAAGTTGCCCATTTTTGCTGGTTCGGGTCTCTTGCTAATGGTGCCATCGGGCACAGCTTTCATGCGTGCACCAGCACGTATCAGCACTCGTTCTTCCCAACCCAAGGGAGCGGTGTATTACCGTCCGAACAAATGGGTAATTATGTGCAAGAGCAGGCTGCTGCTGGGTGTAGCCAAGTTGGCCGCTGATACACTGGGGGTTGGTAGTAGTTTGTTATGGACTCCAGCGTCTATGACATGACTTCGTAATATTATATTAGATAGAGGGGGCCGTTTTCTGATGATTGGAGAAGTCTTTCCCTCTTGAGGTTGTCCTGAGCAAAACGGGGTGGGAGTTTTAGTGTTAGCCGCTGGGCCAGCGTTCACTGTCATGTCTAGTCTCGGTGCCAGACTCTCTGGTTCCTGGGGCCGAAAATACGCTTCTTCCCATTCCCCTGGCCCGGATACCGGGGGTTCATCAATCGGCCTCATTTGTATGGGTGCACTCTTTGCAAGTACAGCACAGACAGATTGAGGGTAGAGCGCATCCCGGTTCGATAATAAAGAATATCGTCTCTGGTTCAATGTTGCCTCTGCGCTTAGATTTCTGGTACACAATACTCTGTGTTCTCCAGTAGGTGATACTTTACTGGGGTTCGGGCTGTTTGTTCCTCCTAGCAGGATGTCTGAGCGCTCGCACACGGTCGAGCTCATGAGCACTATGAAGTCTACATGTGCGAACCCACTCGTCCTGAACTTAACGCAGCCGATGGAATCAATTTGGTCCCAGGAGGTCCAATTATTTGGCGATGTGGCTGTTTCTCGACTTTGCGTGCCGCTTTGTTAAGGATGAATGGCTGGATCGACAGGCATGCACTCGAGGACCATTGTCTGAACCCTCGCAGATTAGATGGTCCTCTGGGCTTCGCCGTTAAGATATAATCTACCCACTCCTGGATCCATCCGTGTGACGGCACATATATATGTTGAGGAATAGGCCTTCGCGCCACTAAAAGCTTCCGTCCAGTGGGCTCAAAGAGAGACCGCCTTTCATCAACCAGGTAGAGATATATGCACAATAGGGAACCCTTTCATTGTGAACCGAGTACACTAAATGACATGCGACGACATGCAACAAACAGACACGAGAAAGAGTAGGCAAGGCGATGACGTGAAGTGATACTTCTGTACGGTCATGAAGGCGTTCATAGACCACCACGAAGACGTAAGACAAGGTGAAGAGTGGACTCCTTCTGAATGTTATAATCAGACAGAGTACGCCCGTCCTCAAGTTGCTTGCCAGCGAAGATCAAACGCTGCTGGTCGGGAGGAATACCTTCTTTGTCCTGTATTTTCGTCTTCACGTTGTCAATCGTATCGGACGACTCGACCTCGAGAGTGATCGTCTTTCCGGTGAGACTATAAAGAGAAAAAAATTATTCAGTATTCCTACGCCCATAATCCACACAAGGCTCACGTCTTGACGAAAATCTGCATGCCACCACGCAGACGAAGGACAAGGTGGAGTGTTGACTCCTTCTGAATGTTGTAATCCGAAAGAGTGCGACCATCCTCGAGTTGCTTGCCCGCAAAGATTAAACGCTGTTGGTCTGGGGGGATGCCCTCCTTATCCTGTATTTTCGTCTTGACATTGTCGATCGTATCGGAGGACTCGACTTCCAGGGTAATCGTCTTTCCAGTGAGAGTCTTGACGAAAATTTGCATTCCACCACGAAGACGAAGAACCAAATGAAGCGTTGACTCTTTCTGAATGTTATAATCCGAAAGGGTACGACCGTCTTCAAGCTGCTTCCCGGCGAAAATTAAGCGCTGCTGATCCGGGGGAATCCCCTCCTTATCCTGTATCTTAGTCTTGACATTGTCAATCGTATCGGAAGACTCGACTTCCAGTGTAATTGTTTTGCCAGTAAGGGTCTTGACGAAAATCTGCATTCCACCACGAAGACGAAGGACCAAGTGAAGGGTAGATTCTTTCTGAATGTTATAGTCAGAGAGTGTACGTCCATCTTCCAGTTGCTTTCCGGCGAAGATCAGGCGCTGTTGGTCTGGAGGAATGCCCTCCTTGTCCTGAATCTTAGTCTTGACGTTGTCAATGGTATCCGAGGACTCGACCTCAAGTGTAATAGTCTTCCCCGTCAACCTAGCGGTGGATTCGGCCGATCAGCAGGCTGCACAGATGAAGGAACGAGAAGTGATCGTCACTTACGTCTTAACAAATATTTGCATGCCACCACGAAGGCGAAGGACGAGGTGAAGAGTCGACTCCTTCTGAATGTTGTAATCTGACAACGTGCGACCATCCTCCAACTGCTTGCCGGCGAAGATCAAGCGCTGCTGGTCTGGAGGAATCCCCTCCTTGTCTTGGATCTTGGTCTTAACGTTATCGATCGTGTCAGAGGATTCCACCTCGAGGGTGATGGTCTTGCCGGTGAGGCTGTGAGGAGTGGTGATGAGTAAGGGTGTTGGGTTCGACGGGAGAAAGGACTGGATATGCATAGCGAGAGGGACCTACGTCTTCACAAAAATCTGCATGATATCTCGCGTTTCTAGAAAGAAAGAACGGACATCAGCCTCTGGGAGGGTGACGCAAGAAGGGACAACGGGCGCGCCCACAAAACTACATACAAGGTGAGGTTACTAGAAGATCGGGCGAATGGGCGAGGTCAGCCATGAGGCACATTGCATGTCAGAAACGTTCCCTTGCTCACCTACAGCTCTGAGAGGTGGTAGTGGTGGAGGATCAAGCTGAGTGGAAGTCGATCGGTCTTTATATCGGTTCTCGCAGCTTATCTCCGTCGGACTTATGGCACAGCTTACTCAATGTAACTTATTTCTCGGTTCTGGCTAAGTCATTAGGCCTTTAATCGATCAACCGGCGTCAAGTGCCAACGCTGTGTTGGCGCCATACGGCTATACTCATCACTACCGTTAATACAGGCGGTTGCACGACTTTGGTCGAGTGGCGCAACTTGCCGTATGCTGGGACATGAGTGGCGTGTGTCCTCAGCTGTGCCGTCTTAACTCCAAGAATTTGTAATTTGTGCGTCAGTTTCCATGCTCGAGCTTGGGTACCTCATGGGGATGCATCACGGAGCTTAATGCATGCCACCGACCGATCTCCGCCTCGTTTTGCTATCTAGATCTGATGAGGTCAAGAGAGAAGTGAGGGGATGCAAAGCATGCCCAAGTGGGGCTCGAGGAGATTTCAATTAGCCAGATCAGCCCGGAATCCATTCCACGCTTGAAAACTGGACATAGGAAACACAAGAGGGCTGATAGGTCTACGTAAATCCACGAAAATCGTCTTTGAGCTGCCTAATGCGATCGATCACCAAGCCGTTATCCGTTCTCCTTTAAGTGATACTATCAAAGCAAGCACAAATGCAAACATTGTCAACAAACTGATCGACTGAGCATGATAGGTTGGGGGCAGATGGTTGGAAGGTGGCGAGAAACCACCAGGAAGCAGAGACTGCGTTTCAGCGCTACTAGAATTGGTTTCCGCGGGCTCAGGTACAGTATCGTCATTGAACTGTGTAGTAGAGGGTGCAGGCCCACTTTCAGAGCGTGCGGGTGCGACTTCGTGCATTTGCGCAGGAATTTGGGCCTTTGGCTTGGCCGCTTCCTTGGGGGATGGCGGTGGTTTTGTATGTTTGACAATTGAAGACTCACCCTCAGGCTGGGTGACAACCCCTGGTGCAAGCTCGCAGTCTTTGAGCGTTGCACGCTCGGCTATGACGACGTTGCGGCTCACTATACAATTTTCCAGCTTGGCGCTAGAATAGAGCACAGGCACCTGAACTTCCCCGACTAAACAAACATTCTGAGAGGGATGCTTACCCATCTTTCACTTCGACGTAGCCTATCAAGGTGCAGCCGCTCAGTTTTACGTTTTTCCCAATGACGCAATGGGGTCCAACGACACTTTTCTTGATGGAGGTCTTTGTTCCTATGCGGGCTGAAGATGCAACCAGCGAATCAGAAGAAATCTGACCCTGATGCAGGGGATTGGTAGCCATCTTAGGTGGCTGCTCCGAGTGCGCCGCCGCAGAAGCCATCGCCGACAGTGCTTGTCTGTTCAGTTCAGCATATGCACCAATAGTATTCGCCCGGGCAGCGAAACCATCCTTGAGATTGTGTAGCCTCGCACTCACGCGGAAGTCCGATGTGGTGGCTTCATCCAGGATTGCGGATGCGCTCGGGGGAGAGTCATTGTAGTTCCCGCTGGGTGCGGGGGAGCTGGTGTGAGACTTGCCAAGACCGGGTGACGTTGTGGCCGTCTCCAACTGCGGCTGCGAAACTTTCGAAAGTGAAGACACACGCGTCAATGAAGGCGAAGCGCCAGCGTCTAAGATGGGGCGCGAAAGGGCACCACCAGACAGCGCAAGTTGGGAACTGGTTCTAGATTTTCCGGAGACGGTTGTCGTAGAATAGGCGATAGCAAGTTCATTGGGGTTCGTTCCAAAGTTGATGGCTATTAGAGCACATCGCATTAGAGAATTGTTCACTCGTCAAGCCAGCAGGAGCTCCAAATAGAATAACGCGTACATGAACCCCACTTCTTGATGTAGCTCTGTCTGTAACTGAAGCTCGCTAGCCAAGGTATCACATCGTCCTTCAGTGACTCTAGGCTTGGACGTTGAGCCAGCAGTTCTATGCATTTTTGTTTGACTATGTAGACGTGGGAGTCAAGGTATGTTGTGGTCAATGCGATATTCGGAAATCTGAACATCGTCAGTACAGTGTTTTAGATCAGCAAAGAAAACTTTTAATACCTCCAGAACATCGACGTTCTCAACTCCAAATCATCCCCTGTACTTTCGCCCTGCACGAAGACAAGAGAATTACTCTCCTTGTCTCGGCCAAACAAACATGGGGGTGGCCCTTGTGTTAGTGTTAGAGTAACCCAGCAGAGCAACACGACACAAAGGGCACATACCGTCTTTCCCTGTCTCTGCTCGCTCATACAACAGCACGCTGACCATCGGTGGGTGAAGGTCAACACGATAATCATTCAAGATAGAGCTGAGAGGCAGCGATCGAGGGGGAATGAAGTCGCATGGAAGCACTATTACGTCTGCCTTGGGTTAATTGCGGAATACGCGAATTTGCAACTGCTTCTGGCGGATGAGGATAATGCATCGACATACCAAAAACAGATGGGAAAACTTGCGCAAAATATCCGCTGTTCCAAGAGACATAGATTCGGAGTCCTCAATAGTCTCTAAAGTTATGGACAAGGATGAGAGTGATGGATAACTTTCGTCCGAATGCCAAATTGTTTGTGAGATGTCAGACTTGTGAGAGTGAGGCAGAATGAGTAAAACATCTGTTCAATCGAGCTAAACAAGGGGGCTTAAGAGCCATTACGCGCCCATACCAGAAATACTAGCATCTCGTAACCAGACAAGAGGATAGAATATCATGGGCCAGTTAGCGATGGGCAACAGGGCTTTTGGTGTGGGTGTCGAGGAATTCCCTCTCGAGAGCTCATTTGTGAGTGGCTGTAAGCTACGACAGAGTAGGGGGATTCACAAGAGTTTCAAGGCAGGTCCATTGAACTAGGCATGTGGCAAGCACGAGTCGTGGCGCTTACATACTTTGAACCAAAACCAGCGAGGATAACTGCCTGGAACTCCGGAATGCGAGTAGGACGTTCTGGCTTTCTGTCAAGAGGCAGCACACTCATTTGGAAAGCGCAACTATTGTTCGTGAGGCACAAGCAATAGAACAGATCTTGAAAGGCTTGATAATCTTGAGTCACCTCTGAATTCAATCTTCAGTGCCGGCATTCACCGCTATCCCACGGTCCAAGCAACCAACGACAACCATGCCGAGGATTTTCGCAGCATGCAGGACGTCATTGCTCTCCCAAGCAGCTGTTTCTCGCGCATCCTGTCCCACTCCTTCGACCCGCCTTATTGGAGACCCTACACTCATTTTTTCAACCAAGACCAATACCGTGACACCTCCGTCACTGCGAACACTTGGACGTGTTGCTCCATTATTGTCGACATTCCGACCCCGCGTATCGCCGTTAGCTCCCCCCCTATCCATGTTACCGACACCATCCCTCGCTTCATGCACGCAAGTGCGTCATGCGGTTTACGGAGCGGAATATCAGCCATCGCAGCGGAAGAGGAAGCGAAGACATGGGTTTTTGGCCCGAAAGAAAACGAAAGGTGGACGAAAAATTTTAGCTAGAAGGAGGGCGAAAGGCAGAAGATTTTTGTCACATTAAAACCATCGTTCGTTGTCGCAGACGGTTTGTGTCAAATCCCCGATCTCTTGTTGTGCATTACCTGACATGCGTAATGGATTTATTCACTACGTAGTGACGCGGATAGAGCGAAGCGGTATTTAAATCGGTTAGCAGCAAAATAATAGACATAAGGTGTTTAATGTAAGATGCAATGGAAACCGTGAGGAATAGCTTGTGTATTTGAGCTGGTGACCTCAAGCGAGCGAGTGACGGACATTGACACGGACGTCACCTAGAGCAGCACGGTATTCTCGCCTTTTTTGAGACTCAAGGTCACCATCGAGGGAGCTTCGCTTCTTCTGAAAGAGAGATGGTAATGTATTCTCGATGTTCTCACCCTGCTCAACTGGCTTCATACGCATCTCGCATACGTCGGTGACTTGAGGTGGTTCCACTTCCTTGAGTTCCTCGGAAGCAGGAACTATATTCTCTTGAGGGGCAACGGGATTGTCAGCATCATCCCCGATGTCGGTGCTGCCTGTCTCTGTGGTGTTGGATGGGGCATTGAGTTCGGAAAGTAGCATGGGTGGTGCAGGCTCCTCAATGACCCCGGTATCCAATGCTGCTGCAGGTTCATCACGAGGGCTTCCAATGGGAGGATCGACCGGGCTGGCAAGCTCAAGTTCATCTGGCGAATGTGAAGCGTGAGAGGCCGGGGCTGAAACTGCAGGCTGAGTTTCCACAACTTCCAGTTCTGCCAATCTGAACTCCCCCTCGTCAATTTCCTCGATCTGTAAAGCCTCGGTATGCAACGCGCCCTGATCCCCCTCCCCACCCGGAACCATTTTCACCGATAATGCATGGATGGGCAGCCCCGCTGGAGCCAGAGACTGGCGTTCATTATTCTCGAGTACGTCGCTTAGCCGGGTCTTGAGGCTTTCAATGGTTGGGAAATTGGGGATTGGAGGTGTAACCAGTGGCGGTCTATCTTCAGAAGTCAACAGATCAGATTCGGCAGGCTCCCGAAGGAGCATCGACTCCAGGATCTCCCGAGTTTCCGTAACCACAGGTTGAGCCCCCACAGGCTTGAGGTTACGGGGGAGGGGCACCTGGGGGGGAGCAGGTGCCGCGTCCATCTTGGGACTGGGAGGAAGGGGGATATTTACAGCCATTTGTACCTCAGGAGTTTTCTTTGACACAGTGATAGACGCGGTCTTCCTCAGCCTGTGCGGTCCAGGAGCTGGTCCAGAAACAGGTCGCGTCTTACTCGAGGGGACAAACCCAGGACGCCTAACTGGAGGCTTCTGCTTGGCTGCCTGGGATGCTGTGGTTGCTGTCGCGTTGCGAGTACGACCTTCAGGTCCAACCAGGTTCGTAGCGCTGGCCGCCGGCTTTGACGGCTGAGCAGTTGAACGCAATGGAATCGAGGGGACTGTGAAAGCAGGGGGAAGAGGGGGCAGTGGAGGGGTTTGACTGCTTGCAAACGGCTTAGTAGAAGTGGTTTGTCGAATTTTTGCGGATGAGGTTGAGCTCACGGATGATACTGATTTAGGAGCAGAAGGTCCAGATGCAGAACGAGAAGCAGTTACTTTTGCTGACAGGGCAGAGACACTCTTCTTTTGCTTCAATATTGGTTGCTCTGCCGCCCTCATGGGCCCCCCGAAAGAGTTAAGGACTGAATCCTGCTTAGAATCAGGAGCTGGTTTTCCCGGAACCGCAACCACCGCTGCAACACCAAACTTACTAGCCTTTCTTGGCTGGATGAGGGGTTCGGGAGCATCAGCGATGGCAACTTTGACTTTCTCAACCCGAGCATCGCGCGATGGAGTAGGTCTGAAGCCCGGTGCACGATGCACCAGGTTAAGGTAAACAGGGCGGCGGGTGGCTTCAGGCTTCGTGGAAGCATGTCCCGGCGCTCTGGCCGCTACCCGTGCATTAGAATTTATCCCGGTGCTTCCCCCACTGTTAGTCCCCGCATCACTATCGTCACATATCCTTGCATTTCTCCCCGGGGGCAGGTCACTTGATCGATCGTAACAGCATCAGCACCCGATTGTTGAGGCTTCTCGCTCTCTGTAGTCTCTAACTCAGCGCCAGAATACGAACGACATGGCCCGATGGCAGCCACAACATTTGGTTGAGGGATTAAATCCACCACATTCACACCGGATTTTGGGACCTCCCCAAGTTGCGCAGGAATTGACATAGCCACATTTGGTTCTGCGACATGTGGCCGACTTTTCGACGTAGGATGCAAACGGGAAGATGGTGCGGCGATGTTCGCACCAAAATCACTCTCAGAATCGGAGTCAGGCAAAGGGGTTTCGCGAGGGTGTCTGGTGCGCGAGCCTCTTTGCCTATCCTCGGCCCTGAGGAGCTCATCTAATACGTCCTTCTCCTTTCGCGTAGGCTTGAACTTCGGCGCCACTGGACGCCCCGTTCTCGAAGGTGGACGCCTTTCTCTTGTTTCAGTCCTATACGCGCCAGAGCCTGGAAGTGGAGGAAACACCGCGTCAACTTGACGCTCTTGTTGTACCAAAGTCGGGTCCAGTCTCCCGGAAAGGACCTCAGGTGGAGGCAAAGGTTCTGCTGTCGCTGCATCTCGGTAAACTGGAGCAGCAGCGTGAGAGGGAGGACGAGGATTATGTCGGGACTCTGGCCGTGAGGGCGGACGGGAGGGGGGCCGGGGCGCAGCACCCTGTGTAACGGACCGCTGAGCGGGTGCTCGTGTTGAGGCCGGGGCGGCGGGGCCACTCAGGGTACGAGCGTGAGATGCCAGAGGGCGGGACCGGGTGGACGCACCACCAGAGGCCCCAACTTCACCATATTTGGTTCGAACATTAACACCCGATGCACTATGAATGTGCGATGTGGCTTTGAGTGGTTGAGCTACAGCAGCAGTGTTGGTTGAATCATTGATATCGAGGTAACGCCGTGTAGTGGGTGAGAGTGGTTGCGCAAATCTATTAGCGTCAGTTCAGTAATCTGGACTTGCATAATCGATATAACCTACCCGGCCATACGTTCCGGCCATAGTTGAATGTATGACGCACAGGCTCGGCGTGCAAATTGGCGGGCCTCGGGACTCGCATCTCGGGCAAACGTCTTAATCATTAGCTCGACATCGTCGATCCATTTTCCGGGACGAGGAGCGCCGTCTCTTGATGAGGTACTTAAAAAATCGTACAGGGCGTCAGCGACAGCAATACGAAGGGTCTGACTTTTGTCCACCACAACGAGCCTCAGTTGACTAATGATTGCCGGCATACGGCAGTGGGTTGCGAGCAATTTCAAGCACGAAGTTCCTCGAGAGATGTAGATTTTGCTGGGCTTCGTGCAAAGCTTTAGCACGGTGGGTAGATAGAGAGGAATGAGAGGCTCGAATCTAGGGCCCAACCGTGCGCCAACGACAGACACAAGTTCCACAGCAGGACCAGAGAGCCGTGTTCTATCCGATATAATCTGCATATTCGTAACTAATGAGCTTCATTACTCCCAGGAAATCTTTTCGATGTGCTGACCGCTTTGCACGTGGGTCTGGAGAGGCTCCTCATGCCAGGCAGGAAGTCTGCCTCCAGCTTGTAGGCACCGCCACGAACAATTGAGGCCAGAGTGAGAAAACATCTCTCCATCTTATTCCAATTCTCTTCTGTCTCGGGCTGCTCGATGATTTCGAGCGCGTCTTTGACATGTTGATTCCACTCTGCAATCGTATTACACTAAGCAAACTTCAGCAAGATCAAAGCGAACCACTAAAAAGCTAGACCATACTGGAGTCTTTTCAGGCACTGGAGCCGGCGGCATGCGATGTGCGCGGTTAAGGGCGCGTGAAACTGCACCGTTCTCTCGAGATGAGGGCGAGTTATTTGCGTCGATGTGGGGGACAAATAAGCAACAACAAACAAAACTCAGACATCTAGTACTAGCATTTCTTCGCGTTGAGTCACGCTAACGACTGATACAGAAATCCAACGGAGCATCCCCTTGCATAATAAGTTGAACAGAGGTGGTGGAACTGCCTTGGGGAATCCTCGAAACCGCAACACCTGCATTGTCTGCCGCAATTTCAACCACCAGACCGGTCGACAAACATACAAAGCATGGATGCAAGCGCGACGAAAGCTCAACAGGGTTTGAGGAAAGTTCAAGAGTCCAGACTGGGAATTCCTAATGAGAGATCATAGCTGGTCTGCCACGATCATGCAGGGCACCTTTGAGTCCAATGGAATTGAGTGAGCGTAAATAAGTGTTATCATTGTCGTAATGTGTAGGTAATCGATGGAAAGGGCAGATCATTCCAAGTCGTGAAAGAAAGGGGGAGCGTGGAGTACTTAAACAACGACGCATTTGTTCCTAGTCTTCTTGATAACAGGAGGTTCTAAAGCCGCAACGATCGCCTGCGATGAACACCATCAACGAGTGTGAATAGATAAAAACAATGAGCGTACCTCATCAAAGACGTTTTTCAGACCTTTTTGTGTCAAGGCGGAGCACTCGACGTACTTGACAGCACCCAACTCTCTCGCCAAACGCTCACCCTGCTCCGGCTGGACGGGTCTCTGCTTCTGCCTCGCAAGCTTTTCTAGAACTTGAGAGTCGTCTCGCAGATCAACTTGCGTCCCAACAATAAGGCAAGGTACCCCTGGGCAGTGGTGATGAACCTCAGGAAACCATTTTTCCTTTACGTTCTCAAAAGAAGCGGGTGATGTGACGCTAAAGCAAACGAGGAAAACATCCGTCTGGGGATACGACAAGGGTCGAAGACGATCATAATCCTCCTGACCTAAGCAGAGCAGCGAATGAGAATCACGGTTCCAGAGACAAAGTAGGCCGCGAAACCGTAGGACATTACCTGCAGTATCGAATAAACCCAGAGTATAGGGATCGTCGCCGATCATAACGGTCACAGCGTAGTTGTCAAACACCTGGCAGACAAGATTAAAATGAGGCGTTTCAACGCGTCCGTAGTGCACTTACCGTAGGGACATATTCGCTTGGAAATTTGTTGGTGGTATACGAGATGAGGAGGCATGTCTGATGAGGTCTCATAAGTGTTGACCGCTTGGGCTGTGCTTGGCGACGAGGTCAAAGCACACCTTTCCGACAGCACCATCACCAACGACAACACATTTAATGGTCTGCATGGTGGTCTAGAATACGCCGACTAGTGCCAGATGAAATGTAATGAGTTATGGCAGAGAGGCTCAAGAAAGTGGGGAGTTAAGTTGTTTGTTGCTTGGTTGCGGCTGCTTCCGCGGGGCTCGTATCGAAGCCGGTAGGATGACCCGGCCACATCTTGGGAGGCCAATGCAGCGAACGCACAAGACCGCGGCTTTTTTGCCAGTCCACATTGAGCCTTCCATTGAGGGTTGGTCGATTTCAATCAACAGGGATGCATACGTCTACCTGAATACAAATTGTGTCATGGTCGTCTATGCATGTGCATCACACGAGGCCAAATCATGTATCACGCAGATCCTGCAACTAATGTGGCACACATCCGCCGGGTGGATTTTCGGCCCCCAGTTCACCTGGATGGTCCCACCAGTCCCTCGATAGGTGGTGCGAAACCATGAGAAATGGGTGCCCCCCTGAGCTGAAATTGCAACTGTCCTTCCCAACCTGTTACATACTCCAGGTAAGATACACCTTGGAATTACAGACGCCATCGCTTTCCAAGATGAAGAAGCGCTTTACAGGAAAATCCCATCCATACGCAGCGAGTGTCGCCGTCCGTAACCGCACATTGATGACTCGCTTGGATCATTACATTATAACAATTACTCCCCTGAAATGTACCCAAATAACGTAGACGTACCAGAATCATTACTCGGAGTTATCCCCCTCGTCATCAAGCATTCCGATTGGTGGAGGCAACGATTTGGTCGATTCAAGATTATACTGGACATTACGTCGATATGTCATGAAAAGTTGCGCTGCTACTTCGATATCTGCATTTGCGGTATTCACTTGCTTCAACAGGTCATCGATACTGCTGGAGACAAATGCAGCCAGCGGACATACCGAAATCATTGTGTTCAACTCAATGAGGGCTTCGAAGCACAGTGCCTACACGATCATTGGCACAGTAACACACTACTTGGATAGTGAATACGCTATAAGAACGTAAGACGTACTGCATGCTTGGAGATGCGTTCCAACAGGATAGCTTGAGTCTGGGTATGTGGGGACTCCATTTATTCACGACCACGAGAGTTGTTGTCGTCTGTTGTGATCGACGCACATCATTCATTACCTTCCAGGGGAAGATGGATCGCATGGTGACTTGGGACCCCCTGGGGTCAGAGAGGTTCTTGGCAACCTCGCCCTCGGAAATTAGGATGTACGAGTGGAATCCTCGTGTACGATACGTCGCATCCGTCTTCATTCCCACTGGCGATGCTCATCGGTCGCTTGCGCGTTGCAGACGAACAAAATAAAGCATTTGAGCTCAAAGAGTGACATAGGAGCTATAAGGGTAACCAGACGGTGCCTAAGATAGATGTGCTGCTAAGTCCATATTCAATATAGGCGATTGCATGGGCCCGCCACCCAAACTTCCATGATCTCATGGCCGTTTCGACACTGAAAGGGCCCATAGAAATGTTTCGAATGAACTCTAACCCAGAAGAGGCGGAGCATTATGTCAACCCTTCGAACACATCCAGCACGTCAGCCACGGCCGTCCTCAAGCTCAATGTTTTGAGATCTTACCTGACAGTTGAGTCACTGCCCATAAACCGAACCTCTTCGTCTTATTTCTTCCGAATATCCTTTAGCTATCGTTTTGTCCCTCAAACCCCAATTATCTAGCTGGCTCAACGGAAAGGGGTCGAGGCCATTTCTCTATCTCACTTTGGGATGTGGAGAGAGCTTCTTTCGCAGTTTCTTCAAATGCCAAACTCTCTGATACCAACTGGTCTGTTGGTCTCCCCAAGATTCCGGTGAAACCAGCTTCGGGAGGCGATGCAGATCCACTGAGATCATATCTATATGGCCAACTGGTCACTTCTTTGACCTTCCTTCCTACGATTCAACCATACCTGCTTGTTGCTGGAGTAGAAACCCATCATTTGGTAGTCATCGATATCCGGGACCACTCAGATCCACCCGGTCTCGGAAAAAAAGACCCCTCATCAACGACCAAGCACCCTCCGGCGTACGGAATTTGTTATGATCCTTTTGATGATTGTCGTCTGGCAACTTATGATGAGGAAGGAGTTGTTCGTATCTGGGACAGACGCCGTCTTGAGCGTCCCCTGATGATATTTTCCAGCGTGGATGTCCCTGGCCAACACACGCGCAAGAATGATGGTCTGATCCAGATGACATTTTCTAACGTGCGAAGGGGAACTCTAGCAACTCTCGGAAAGAGCACTCCGAGTGTCCGATACTGGAGTATTATTGACTCCGGAATCACATCTCGTCGTTCGGACCCTTCAAGTGTGAGCCATGACGAAGCCATCCTGCAACCGCACAACGAAATGACACGATATCCCTTCGATCTTGAGCGTCCCCACACATCGAACATTCCAAGTTTAGTACATACTCGGCGCGGTAAGTCTGAATTCTGCTTCATCTATTTCTCTTTTTCTGAACGACCCGTACAGGAAAGTCGTTCGGTCACCAAGTCGCATCATTTTGTTTTGTTCCTGACATTCCCGGAGCGAATCACCTTCAGCACACACTCGTAATGACAAAGGATGGTTTCCTCGACATCAACCGCCCGCCTGTGCCTGCGGTACATTGCTGGAGTCCTCGTGGCGAACTAGTGGCAGCCGTCGGAAATGGATCAAGCTATCTCTATACTCCCGACCGCTCTCTTCCTGAGGCTCTCTCCAATATTGATCCGTGGCAGCTCACCATCGAGCATTCCACAACATACAGTCCACCTACTGGATCTGGATCTGCAGCGCCGCTACAAGAAGTGCAAGGTGACACACTAGAAACTGAAAACACCGAAACCATTGCGGAGCCACCCTTGGAAAGCCCAGCGCCGGCGGAGAAGCTTCGATCAGTTGGTTCTACTCAGACCCGACCAGGATACATTCCATTTCCCGTCTTAGATGATGCACTAAACAGCAGCCTCACTGCCACGTCCTCTCTTTCAGTTTCGAGGGAGGCGTCTCAGGATAAACGAGAGAAGAGTCCAGCTGCTATCACAAGCCGTCGATATGGTGGCACCGATCGACCTCAAGGCCCTGCCTCTACGCGTCCATCTCGGCAAAATTCGAGAGGCCCCGCCAGCAGAAAGAACATTTTAGACACCTCGGTAACCCCGTCCATGACACCGGTGCAAAAGATACCTAGGCCATTGAAGGATGTCCATAAAGCTTTCCAGTACGACATTTCTGAAATTATGAGAGCCAGGGTCCTCCAGGGATATGGGTTGGATAGTGTGAGCATTCCGAGCATTGTGGCTCCTGGGTTGAACTGAACTCTAGCCATTAAAAGATGGTTCACAACGCGCTTGTGACGTCGAGGAATCCTCTGGGAGCCGAAGGGAAGGACTTAATGCCTATGATGTGGGCGTGGCTTGAGGGTGAATGCTTCTTTCGACCATTCACTTATATTTCGATTGACCCTAGCATAAGAATCTCGCACCGTCAATGAAGTGGAACCTTCAAAAGTATACAATTTCGACTTCGCTTACCAGGGTGTGCTCAGCGTCTGGGAAGGTTTTGCACCACTCTCGGGGCCAGGAAGAGTACCTATTATGATTGTCCCGGATGATCCAGCCGCTATGCAACGTTCGACATCAGGTCGTGGACATAAAAGATCATCCGCACGAGCGAAAGAAAGAGCTCAAGCAGAGCAAACGTCATTACGTCAACAGTACGAAAATGCTGTTGATATTATGAACGGTCGAAAGCATCATGGAACACAGAGGGTGTGGCCTAGATGGGCGACCTCCACGTCCAAGGTTTCACGAAGACAACTGGGTTTAACGCTATGCGACTGGAATCTGATCGACGACGAACTTGTCGAGCAGATATTGAAGTAAATGAATTTTCATATACAACGTTTGGAGCGCTGAATTCCTTCTCTAATAGATGGGATACTGATGGTGTGCCCGAGAGAGCAGCCTGTTGGGCTATCTTCCTTGGGAAATCCGACCTCGCTATGCAGATACTGATGCGGAATAGAGGTGGGTCCATCATTCAATTTGCTCCATCGATGACAGATGCTTGAACAAGTTCCAGACGAGAAACTGCAGATGTTGTCCGGCGTTGTTCGCACGCTAGTGGATCCAGTCGTTCGGTCGGGCAGTTCGTTTGACTCATGGAGAGAACATGCGAAGCGACTTGCTCTACGGTCGCAAAGCATATATGTCCGGGCGCTGTTATCTCGACTCGCCGGTGATGAATGGATGGATATTCTCCTGGAGGAAATGACCATGCCATTGAGGGAGAGATTGGCCATTTCACTTTTGTTCTTGCCGGATGAGCAAGTATGCAAACACCTGCGATGTGTATACCCAGACCACTGACTTTGACGCATTCAGCTCGGACGGTATCTGCGCGAACTTCTTGATGGCTTGGTCCGTGATGGGAATATTGAGGGATTGCTCGTCACTGGTTTAAATCCACTTGGACTGCAGATTATCCAAGGCTACGTGGACAACACAGGTGACGTGCAAACTGCTGCTTCTCTTTTTTGCTGCATCTCCCCCGCGAGATGGCATCACGTACCATCTTTGTCGGATCGACGTTCTGCCCACGCCCAGCATTCACAAACAGCAGCCAATTTAACAGATCTCGCCCGTGCTGAGAAGTGGGTAGAAACGTACCAAGAACTTCTCGATTGCTGGAAGTTCTTTCATCACCGCGTACATTTCGATATGCTGCGAGGGAATGCTGTCGTCAATTCTATTCGAAACGGTGAAGTCGCTCATCACGAATGGGTTCCTCGACAATTAGAAGTTCGTTGCAACTACTGTAATAAAATTGCCAACTCTTCCGCGCCAATGGCATTGTCCGCTCCCGGCGAAGGGGGACCAGAAGGAAACTCGGAGAGTACTCCGGCACCTGGTGTGACAGGTTTGGGTACTAGTCCCACATCGATCTCCAACGTCACTGTACCCCCACCAACGGTGGCGCCTCCAATCAACGAGTCCAGGTGCGATTCTGCAGTTGAGAGCGAGCACGAACATGCTTTGACATCTGTGTCGTAGACGGATTTCTGTCCGTGGTGCAGTCGACGGTTGCCCAGATGCTCTATTTGCCTCATGTCCATTGGGATTCCAAACGATGACATCCGAAATATAGAATTGAGCGAAATGCCAGAAAAAAGAGGTGCCGTTGCCATTGCCCGCTCCTCGATTTCATTAGAGGCTGATGTTCTTACAGACACCGCGAACGACGCCATGGTGTTTTGCCAAACATGTCGACATGGGGGCCATTCGGGTCATATTCTCGATTGGTTTTTAGGCCCAAATGGGGATGGAAATGGTCATGAAGTCTGTCCAGTAGCTGACTGCGACTGCCGCTGCTCTAGCTTCTAGTCCTTGTGGACGCAACACCCATGCACACCATTTGGATTGTGGCTCGCCAATGCATTATGACAAATTTAGCCTCACGCATAACTCACGCCATCTTTAAGATCCTTGGCCACGCATACTTTGTCCTTGTGAAGCCTGAGCCGTCCCAAACCATAGTCATTGGATCGGAACAATCTCCCATACAGCGCACGGAAGGTAAGAAGATGGGAGAGGTTTTCGCAGATGAGCATTAGATAGTGAAGAGTGGAGTCATGTTGCGCAGGCGAGAAGTTCGGTCAAAAGATGGGTCAGAAAACCCTGGCAGATGGTGCAGTGATGGTTTAATTGAATAACAATATTGGCCATATAAGCTCCAGTACAGTAACAGCTATCATGCCCGAAGTATAGATGATCTTAATAATACTATAAACCCTGTTAAGATTGTGGTATTTTGTGCCTTCAAGGCATGCAACGACATCGTCGCGAGTGAAACGCAGACGGAATTGAAAATGAAGAGACTGACGAGCTTTCCCCGTTTGGGCCTTCTCCAAAGGAAGATGGATGTTGGCTAAAGGCTCGGCATCATCGCCGCGATCGGATTGACACCTGCCCATACCAAACCAAAGCTCAGAGGCACGAGCTGGGGGCGTCGTGCGGAACATGGTCCCTCGAGCCTGGATACGCACATGTGATCGGCTCCTGTCCGCACTTATAAGGTGGACGAAACTTCGGAATGACGGGGCCTGGTTGTCAAATATACGCCTTTCGACACCTCGGTCAATACCGCCTTGCCATTTTCCCTGATCAAATATTTCGTCTTGTCTCCCGTGGGACGACTCGGCCCGAATATGGCACGCTGCAAACTGGAAAAACGTCCTCTTTCCATCATATCCAACAATTGATCGTGCCAATAACTGCTTCCCCCGGTCCATACGAATTCTCTCAAAAATGGCAAGTCTCCAAGTATTCTAAGACTTTCGAACCCTTCCTCGGAATGGGTTTCAGTCCAGCACCGATGGGACATCCTGAGATAGCGGAGACTGGGGATGTGCTGTATGAGGTCAGGACATAGTGATATAGTTGGCGATCGAACGTTGAGGTCAACATGAACTTCCAAGTGCGTGAGGTCGCGGGTGGAGAGCTGAATGTGTTTAAGAATCCCGGGCGGATCTTCGGCTTTAAGATCGTGTATCGTCAGATGGGTCACCGGACTGCCACACATCAAAGCGGTATATGACACGCTACACACAATGAGTTCGGTTAAATTTGGAAGTGGGTTTCGTAGTGGCGAAATGGGCATCTCGGATTGGAACACTGTACTGTTGGTCATCCACCGGATCGACTTGATGGATTGCATTGTGAGGAATAATTCATCGAAACTCCTGACCTGAGCGGAGTGAAGGTTTGTGGCGAAACGCTCCAAGTGGGGGGAAAAGGTCATTCCGCGTAGTGCATGAGCAAAATCGCGTTGGTGAACAAGGATATGGAACTCGAGCGATCGAAGATTAGTTAGCCTGCGTATTCCTTCGAATAGATAATCAATCCCTTGCATAACCATAAGCTCTCCACCTTTTGGGGGGCCAATTGGGGAATGGAGTCTAATGCGGAGGTCTTGGATATGACCTGCTCGAGGCTTGACAATGATGAAGCGGGTTATCAGTTGGAGAAACTCTGATCCTAGCTTATAATTTCCCCTCGTGAACCGATAATCAATGCAGATGGTAAATGCCTTCCATAATCGCGAAGATGAGGCCAGCCTGCAATCCCGACTGACGAGCGAGAATGATTTTAGGGTTTCAAAGTCGAGCAACGCGACGGTCTCGTAGAGCAGATCGTA
The DNA here is from genome assembly GCF_015039405.1 of Cantharellus anzutake. Lineage (NCBI taxonomy): Eukaryota > Fungi > Basidiomycota > Agaricomycetes > Cantharellales > Hydnaceae > Cantharellus > Cantharellus anzutake. The sequence goes on from NW_024067173.1 coordinate 52,589, forward strand.
AGGTAGGTGTGATCGCCTCAGATCGCGAGACTTAGAATTGGTGAGCGTTGGACGCGACTAAAACACAAGATAAAGTAGATCATACCAGCATAATGCTCACGATTCACTGTTGGTGCAAGTCTGGTGCACTAGCTGCACGTGTAAGTTGGACATCGCTGGCTTTGGCCGAATTACCAGTCGTATTTCATCCGCTGTATGATACTCCCCTTTCAGCATGTTATCACTCCTTCATGTCCTGCAGAAAAGGAAACGTATTTTTTCCCCCTATCTCTGCGCGAATTCATATACCGTGCGAGGTAAAGTGGATTCAGTGGAACTGACCGAAAATCCCGGACAAATTTGAACCCCGATCATCGAGTGTACATACAGATAAGAAATGTGCCGAAATGGAAAATCGGTAGTACTAGTGTCGAAGTAGAATTTAGACAGCGCTGGCGATGTTTATACTTGGGCGAACAATTCATATGTATGTGAATATGAATTTGACAATCAAGATAAAACTAGTGTACATGTTTTCGCACAGAGGACACTTTTAAGCGTCAGAATTGCCGCGGGTAAATAAATCGTTAAACGAATTCATTTCCGCAAGATGTTAGCCATTTCTGAGTAAGAAAAACTGGCGCTTTAGGGACTGGCGGAACGATGCCCACACTTGTGCCACGACAAAGCTTGTCGATAATCGGACAAGTCATCAAGAATGAAGCCTCGAAACTGTTGCGTAGCGCGATCAGAATTCAGATAACAGGAGGAAAGCTTTTCCCCATCGAGCCGTCATATCCGTCAGTATCATTTGCATCTGGTTCATGTCGAGGTGACGTTTTCACACTTCCACCTCCTTTTTCGACATCAACCGTCGAGGAAGATGCAGCAGCTGTTGTGCGTGGGGCACGGGTAACATCGCGGGACCTGGGTTCATTTGATAAGAAGCCTACAGGCTGACAGAAAATAGAAAGTTCTTACGTGTAATCATCCATGTTGATTGCTACTGGTAGCCCTGTCCGATCGGTTGTGAAGTCGTCAATAGTGATGTCCATGCCCCGACGGAGCGGATTTTTGGCGGGCCTTGCCAAACCAGAGCCCCCCTTGACCACCACACGCGATGCAGCTGCACTGAATGGGCGAGCAGTGCTTCGTGCAAAAAATGGGTTCGGGTACACTCTACGAAAGATGACATAATACGCACTGCACATACGCCTCCGTTGACTTGTAATCCGTCAGGGAAACAAAGGAACGGCACGCGACAATGGAGGTTGCAGTTGCAGCGGGAATAGTGAACATGATGTTCATGATTGCTAGCAAGATTGGCCGTTCAGCATGTATAACGCGGGCACGGCTAATAGTTACTTACGATTCAAGTCCAACAAGAGGAAGACCTACAATTTGGAATTGCGTAAGATGATATGTGGACAAAGGTACTAAATGTCTCACCGCAGGAATCAGATTAGCAGTGAATGCTACGACGAAGTACACGACGCCTTGCTTGAACAGGAGAATCCACAGACTGGAGCGGCCTCCAGTATAAAGAAGACCAACAACGGAGGCGACCATGACAACAAAATCAAACGACATCGCTGATATCACGGATGAGCAAATCCGCAAGGCAAACATCTCAACAGAACATGACCCACTGTATAAGTAAATAAGATCAATGAATGCTGGTTTCGTACCAGTCACGACGCAGGCATGTGAAACCTCCGACCAAGAGCTCTTGACTGGAAAGGGTTTATCAGCATCGCAAGAATATGGGATGTGTGTGAAATGCATACCCGTAGCAACGCCTGATATGATCAAGATTCTCAGGAGCTGCAGGATCTTTGAAAGGATCAAAAAGCGCGCCTACCATGAAATAAGATTGCCCATTGACCAAGACTAAGGACCACCAAGGGGATAGTGATCGCATGTTTATGAGACCATATTGCAATAGTTCGCAGCATAAGTAAAGTGGACGCGCTCCCTATTGCTGTATTTCCCGCAAATTGATTAAACACATACTGTTATGGAGACGACGTTCAGCCAACGTTGCTCATTGATCGTCCACCTATCGACAAAGAAACGTTCAACGCACAAGAGACTGACAATCGACTTTGGACGTGACGTTCAAAGCGACATTGACGCCAATGACCGCGAACCACAGGCTGTACTTGCAGTAAAGGTAAATGATAAGCGGCCAGCGAGCCTTGCGCTGTGAGAGGCGATGGTAATCAATTTGTACCTCTCATCCGATCCATACTAGAGATCAAACTCACCTGACCGGTAACCATGGAATAGTCGAAAGGAAGCTGCGCAAAGACCTCCCATGTCGATACGCCGAGAAGAGCAAGACAGAACTTCTGGAATATGCCTATGAAACTTGAGCCAAAAGCTTGAAAGTTTACAAGGTGTCAGCGAAACGTGAGAGGCCTACCCGCATCTCTCACAATTTCCGCGGGATCAGACCAATTGGGCATTCTCAAGAAACTAGCTTAGGGCTAAGAGGGGACGGAAAGGAGAGGAAGGGGGAAAACCAGGAGGTTGCTCCAAACTGTACCTCGACGAATATTTATAAGTGAATGCATCGACGGCGGTGGTGATAAAGTTCCCGACATGATCATGGACCCTTCAACGATTCGTTTGGCGTAATTTGCGATGAGCAACGTTAAGTACGAGTATAAGAGTACCACGAATAGTTGCGTTGGCCGGCATCCGTGGCACTTTGTTGATAAATATGCAGATGTGTGCGGATCCCATGCAAAGAAGTACTCTGGGTGAGGTTATCTGCATCCATGGTTCAGCCTGACGATTGTCATGAGTTGAAGTATATTTGGCCATTGGGGTCAACACTCTCGACTGAAGTGATTGCGAATTTGTTGGGGTACTTCGCCAAGAGAAATCACGAACGACCGGGAGCCGTAGTTTGAGAACAGGCACCTAGGCCCGTCCACTGACAGTGGGCATGCGGTTGATCGACAGTGTTCCGTCTCAGAGTGACACGGGAGGTCAATACGCCGTCCTTAGCCGCTGGTCACACGCAAGCCATTAAGTCCATTGCTGGGAACGAGGAAGGAAAAATAATAAATCGGGTGAAATTTCATAGAATCACCGAACGTTGGCACAGATGTGCCAAAGGGGCGATTCTGGACGATAGCGGCAAAGCCGAATTGCACAAGTGCATATCCCCTGGATATAGGACTCGGCTGCATGGCGGACAAAGGGCTAAGACCAAGGGTCGCGAGAATATCCATCACTTGGCTGCAAATAGGCAGCTAGGAGCTAGTTTATGGAACTGGAAGAACCAATGCCAGCCAGGGTTGGGATACATATGCTCGTGACAGTAGTCTTCTATCCCAGAGTTGCAATACAAAGGCTCAGGCATAGGGCCCTTGCAGGGAATGGAGGAGCGAGGACAGGCGAAACCTGCAGCGCATGGACATACCAATTGATTGCTTCACTGCATGAAGCCGTTGCCGCACTAACTCTTACACCCGGGCCGGTGCTGTTAGAGCAGACCGGAACGGGTCAGGAGAGAGGAGACACTCCGGGACAAGATCCCTCGAATGTTCAACGAGAATTATGAGGTGGGCCAATCAACGAGAGTACCGTAATGCGTTTCCTGAGCGGGTGCCACGGCAGCCAACGTGATCTGGAGCGTCTCGCTTACTTGAGAGAGCAGCCACTCCATGGAAAGGTTTTCCCGAGGTTATAGCCCAACTCGAGCCCTGCTCGCGATTAAAGTAAGAGCCCAGCCCTACCAAAGAAACTGGTGAGCTAGTGTTTGGTGGCCTGCCTTTTATGACTACTTCGAGGAAATGTCTTAAACTTTCTCACGGATCTCGCACCACCATAACGAGATTCTAGCGTCCTGAATCCAAATTTCCATCTTCCCTACCCTGTATGCCTTACATGGGATTCGTAGAACCATCACAGCTCCAGTCTGAATGTCACCGGCTCTGAGGCTACGAGGAATCGGCCCTCTATGATGGAGTTTATGGCGATACATATGTACTCAGGATGGATAGATAGGATGGGGTGAGGAACCGGAGCAGCTCTTTGGGCAAGATAATTCATTTTCCCGGATATCTACAGGTATGTGCCTGCGACGAGCTTCACGGCACTCTTTATACACTCGTCTATCCCTCAACACGCGCTGCGGCACATGGGGTTCCGATAGCAGAGAGTTTAGACCTTCCCGCTGGCTTGCAACGGGGAAAGCAGTAGCGTTGCAACACCAATGAATTTTTCGATCATGAAGCTCGAATACCTTTATGTCTACTGTTGTGCCTCTCGAGCTTGTGCATGGCTTCCAACACCTCCATGAATCCTCGCCTGAGCGAACTTGCCTCCCCCCCTTGCACCCCATTTCCGTTAGTAAGTGTTCCATGCGGTATATTTTCATGAGCAATCTTTCTAGTACTTGCCTAGGTCCATGCAATTGATTCCGCTGCCTTGTGATTGCTGGACTATTTCCGCACCTCTTTTTTCCCATTATCGCCTTCGTAAACTGCCAAATTTTTATAGGGCCGTGGAAAATATCCACCGTTAGAGATTCGCGTTCGGAGAGGCGGTTTTGCAGGCCCCGTCCTATTGTTCGTCTCGTGCGCACCTCTGGATCAGCTGCAAACAATTGCCGAGAGAGCGAAGGAAATGCCTAACAGCTTCGTCCGAGAGCTTATGCGCAGCTAACCTATGTTGTTCATACTTCGATCGTTGTGGTACAAGCTGGGGAGCGCTTCCAAAAAGAGGCCGGTAAGTATATGCTTCCTTGGATTGGTCCAATTGACTTGAATACGAGAGCAATCACTCGAAGGACGGTAGTCATGCATAATTCTGGAAATGATTGGGTTTGTAAATTTCGCATGGGTGTATATCACAGTACTTATTTCAGTGGCATCTTTGCCAAACTCGAGAGCTGCAGCACTGCCCGCCCTAAGACGGAAACTAGGTTGACAGCCGCGGAACAAATGTAGATTTGTCCTGCATATGAGCTCGTGTTGGGGTGGCTTCGCCGTTTATGGCTTGAATTGAGGCTACTTGGAGGAATATCTCCGCTTCGCCCAAATTGTCCCCAGCAACTTATAGCGAGAGCCGGCTTCGGGCATCATCTTGACACCACACTAGAAGCAACAACCCGGAGGACCACAATTCAGGTGACACGCACTCACTGTGCATCGGAGACACCCCCTCACGCGCACGAAGATGTAAATAGTACACACAGGAGAGCACTGCCACGCGACCATGGGCTGCAGGGCCGTTAAATAAAGGCTTGTGGCCAGCCCGGCTGCAGGGTGTCGAGCAGGTGCCGCACCCACCAAGATTCTAGCGTCCTGGACGGGTCTCTTGCGAATTACCATGCTACTTTCAGAGGCTCGATACTGCATGGTTGCAGTGACTCTTTGGTGCTTCTGGTATCTCATCACTCGGCGCCTCAAGAAACTCAAGGCATCCGATGACGTCTACCGTCTTCCCTGTCCTGTGTGTCGCACACAGGTTTCATCCAACTATCACTCATGTAAAGAGTTCGTAGTCTGGGAGTCATTGGCTCTGGGGTCACGAGAAACTGGCGCTCTACGATGGAAATTACGGCGATACGTACTCCGAATGGATAGATAGGATGGGAGGGATCATCAGGACAAGAGCGGCTCTTTGGGTAAGATATATGATCTATCACGCCCGAGCGCAACTAGCCCATTATCCCCCCTCTAGCATCCAGATATTGTGGGTCTCCTTTATTTACGGCCATTTCTCGGGTCTTAAATCCATTATTCTGTAACTCGCATCAGCTCATCGTTGCGGATCCTGTCGCCGTCTCTCATATTCAATCGAGGAATGTCTACAATTATATGAAATCGCCTGTAATTCGACTCTTGGTTGAACGGATGCTCGGAAGAAGTCTCGTGTGGGCCGAAGGGGATGAACATAGGAGAATGAGGGCTACTCTTGCCCCTTGTTTCTCGTTCGTGTTTAGTTTGTGTCTCATGCCATGCCATCTCATCGATCACGTTTGGACAACGCAGGGCAGTGAGGGTCCGCCCAATGGAAAGCGCCGTCCTAGATAGTGCCCACAAGGTACGACGGATGAGATGCTTTGTTCCAACGTCATCATGGTTACCCGCACTCTTTTGTTAGCTGGTGGACGCTCTGCGAGACCACATATCTCAACCAAGACGTGTAGGGTGCATCCCAAATATTGTGAATATCATGGAGTGGACCTCAAAGGCAACGTACATGAAGTGTGACATGCTTTCTTGCGACCGATACTTATGAACCCACTAGTTTGGATGTTATTGGTCGTGTAGTACGTGATCATGGTACCCTCAAACCCTCACACGCTCACTCCACGCCACCAGGGATTTGGCTACGACTTTCGCTTCGGCGAATCCTCTGGAGCGAAAGACATATTCCGCTTATGGAAGGAGCAATCGATGCTCGGGATGACTTTTGTTGGCTTCGCTGTACGTTCATTAGACTGAAAGTTTCGCCGTTCCCTGGGGGAACCGACCTTCCGAATACACAGACTCCTCTCGTTTTGCGGGCATTCCCGTCCATCGCATCCCTCCCCGTTGGTAGCATACGTAAACAGGGCGAGATAAAACTTCGAGTTGGCGAGATCGGAAAGGATATTGTGGAATCGAAAATTGTACAATTGCGGGACAAGCAGGAGGGTTTGACAGATGACGACCTACTGGGCTATCTTGGTGAGTCCTTCTCAGGCGCGTTCCATGTACTATGCGCTTATCTGACCGTTATAGTCCGGATGTGTTGTGAGAGCGACGGTAGCGTATCAAGGAGGGATATCTTAGACCATGTTTGTGCTAGTTCGAACGCTTAGGGTTGAATGCTTACATCATTAATCTAGATTACAACCTTCATGTAAGGTGTATGCCAATGGCATCAGCGTTGCTTCTAACACCCTGTGCCCTCATTCTAGCATGGTTGGACAAGAAACGACAGCAGGAGCTTTGAACTATATACTCCACGCTCTAGCACAACACACAGACATCCAAGATGAACTTCGCGCCGAATTGGAAGTTTTTGGTAGGGAGCCGACATACGACGATTTTCAGAACAAAGAACAGCTCAAATTGCTAGATTCGGTAACAAAAGAAGGGTCTGTGCATTCCTCGATTTGTAATCGAATTACTGAGCTTATGCTCTCTATCAGGATGCGGTTGTTCCCTCCGGCTCCGCACACTGAGCGAGTTGCCATCGAAGATGACGTTGTTCCTCTGGGCCAACCCGTTCGCACAGCAGATGGATCATATCTCCACTCCCTCCGCATTTGTAAAGGCCAAGTATGTCCCTAGGCATTGAGAATTGGTGCAACGAGCTTCACGGCACTTCTTACTTAGGTACTCTTCATTCCTCGTCTCTCCCTCAACACACACCGCGGCACGTGGGGACTTGACGGCAAGGTGTTCAGACCTTCTCGCTGGCTTGGGACGGGAAAGGACGCTCCGCCGCGCGCCACGTTAACTGGTTGGAACAATATCGACACTTTTAGCGAAGGGGCACACATGTGTCTTGGCTACCGTCTCGCTGTGTTCGAGGTCAAAGCTGTTCTGTGTGCACTCCTGAAGACGTTTAGATTCGAGCAGGTGACGGGTGTGAAGATTGTGAACAAGTTTTCAGCGACGTTGCAACCTCAAGTGGTGGAGAATTCAGGAGAGGCAAGGGAGATTGTGATGAATGAACCATGGTTGCCTGTCAAAGTCACTCCCGTGGACCACCAATGAATCTTTCGATCCTGCAGTTCATAAAGCTCGAATATCTTACATACATACGGTTCTGACATTGATCCGTGGAGTCGCTCATTCGCACACTAATTGGTCATGAAATTCTAAAACTCCTAATATACAATACGTTCCTCAATCTTGCGCACGGCTCCTAAATTTAGCCACCTGCATGAATTCTAGCTCGTGCGCCCCATTTCCACCAGTAACAGCCAGATGCCCAGGAGGCAAATTGGACACAGACACAATGTCAATTTCCTCTTCAGAAATACAGAAGTGTGCGGCAGAATCCAGAAGTGGACGAATCATTTGTGCTCTTTGCAAAAGGTGTTTCAGTCATTACAATTTCACTACGCGCTATGCCCCTATCCCGACGTTCTGTAGTGCTTTCTAAGCTCATCACATACGTGCAACCCAAGCTTGCTGCTCACCTAGCGGAGCGCAAGGAGTATCTCTTTCGCGCACAACGCGAGAATCGCCTGACGACGTTAGGGAGAGTGGAGCCACCAGTCTGAGGGCACAATACGACACCGGAGAAGGTAGAGAATGGACTGGTCCTGGATGTGATAATCGGAGAGCAAAGCGCAATCATCTTGCAGCATATTGTTATCGAATAAAAAGCGTTGTTCGTCAGGTGGAATGCCTGTCCTGAAGTGCACCCTTCGCTTGAGATCATTGACCGTAAAGTTTGGATCGACTTGGACATTTTGGCTCCACCCGGACCTGTGAGGATGAGCATGACCCAAGAGGCATCGTTGTCGGTTGAGACTCACGTTTTGAGAATGATACGCATTACACACAAAAGTTGAAGATCGAAAGTGGCCGCCTCTGGGGCAAAAGTCTCGCTCGCAAGATGGTTATTGGCTTGGACTGTTATAACGGGAGGGTTGGAGAGACAGACTATTACCGCTACTCCGTAGCGGCCTGTCCCACTGGGTCAGGATACCAGCCTCTACTATAACCTAGGGTCCTCTTTTCCTATTATGACAATCTACTAAATATAAAGGGCGCGGACGAATCGCGAACGCTGATTGGTTGGATCGAGTCTCAGACGCTTACTTCATCGCCCATTTAGGGCAGTTACGCTAACATCCTCACCCGTTTTGGTTCTACTTGCATTGATCATCACCCCGGTGGCTTATGTAAGTCATCGCTTGTTGAGGTTCTACATGCGGAGCCAGCTAGCTTATCTCATCTCCGGTTGCCTTAATCGGCTGGTGTTTTCATCACATGCGTCATCCATCTCATCTTCTTCACATGCCCCTCCAACCCGACCCCCCTGACTCCAATTTCCATTGATCCATGCACTTATCCTAGTTACATTGACAACACGCTCCCTCTCATCGGGGTGTTTGGAGCGACTCCCTGCTGTGACAGAGATGTCCAACGCGCCTATGCACTCTAACCATCGCACTAGCTATACGTCATGTTGGTCTTCCTCACTTCCGCGTGATCCACGCCCGGTTGTTCCCCGGTTCCAAGGTGTCTCATCGCTTCTCTCCAGTTGTAACTTCCTCCAGGCTGCTGGGTTCATCACCAGAGTGCAATTGCTCGAACTTGTATCTCTTGTTCATTTTAGGAATGATGTATTACATAAGTAAATTTCCACAGGAAGAATCTGCCACTTCATCTCGTTGCGATAACCGACGACAATAGGAGAGTCAGCCACAGAAGCAGTCTTAGCTAGCGCTTAGTAGACTTCTTTAGGGCGATGATGCGAGTGTGATCTAGCTTTTCATCACTATCTGCGAATGACAAGATCAGGAAAAATGATGCTGTTCTTGGCAAAGTAGCAGAACGAACCTTGAACAACTCTACTTCACGGTCATCCCCTATCAATCTCGAACATCAGCATACATATTGTAGCTTGGTATAAACTCACCGAAGCGGGAGGCAGCTTCTTTAAGTTCTGCAGCCGTGAGGTAGTCCTTGTTGGGCATTTCAGCGAATACCTCGAACACCTTCCTAGCCTCGCTCTCGCTGTCTATATACTTCATTTTTCTTGCCATCATCCCCAGGAATTCAAGGAAATCGATTGTCTTGTTTGAGTCGACGCCCGCTTCCCTAATCATGGCAAGGAGTTCGGCCTCTGTTGGGTTCAGACCCAATGAACGCATAACCGAGCCCAATTCACCCGTAGTTATGGCTCCATCATCGTCTGAAGGGAGCGGAAGACGTCCGGTTCCCATTTCTCGGTGTTAAACTTGGCCTCACCTTTGTCAAACAAGGAAAATGCTTCCCTGAATTCTGAAACAGGATGCGTCTTTCCTCAACATCCCAAGGTCAACCCAAGCTCTACGTACCAGACTTTTGCTCTGCCGATAAACGGTCAGTTGAATCATCACTTGGCGAGATTGATTGGGCCATTGCCAGAATGAGATACGTACCTTTGGACTATCAATTTTTGTTGGACAAAGCGCATGTCCGCGACCGCAAGAAACACGGGATTGCATGGTGAACGGTCGACCGGTAGAACCGGAACGACACAACAGTGAAATATGGCAGACATCGATGGCATTAACATTAAAGTTCTCAAATCGCAACGACTGTGCGTACTAGTTGATCAGCCATTATGGGGGGAGTTGGTCGTAAGCCAAAAGTATGCGTTTATGGAATTACATATTCCCGCTACTCTGTAGCAGGTCTTGTAAATTTTTCGACCCTGATTGAATGCGTTTGATGACAAGGTCCTCTATTATTGCCAATTCTAGATAACCCAGGGTTCTCCCAACTCACTAACCAATTTCTCTTATACCGCACCACCTCACTGTGCCTCTCTCATGCTTTCCGGACCGCCGCTACCTTCCAGTTCCTCCACCGTTTGTACTGTGCCGCATATTCGTGATCGCCTACTTGCGCATATTCTGTTTGGCGACTGTTGCCAAATTCCCCCTTTCCCCGCGTGCGTCCATCTTTGCATCCGATTTCCGAATTATGACAGATATCTTCATGATGTCTGTATGCCCAGTTCGAATATCATTGTTGTTCACCCGATTTTGGTCGCGCATTGAGACGTCCGAGATTGGAAGGGCCAATGACCTCAACAATTCAGTGCGGGTCATGAAAATTGAATATCATTGGTTCATCTGACGCGCTGATCATTTTGCGTTGATGCATTTGTGCTCTGTTGTGTCTCGTTCGCTGCGCTTGTTTTAAATTTAATGGAGGAACGAGACCAAATGGCCGTCGCCAGGCTATTCTTGTCGCATTCGCTCACCAAGAGGAGGACAGAAGAGTGGCGGGACCTGCCGCGTCAGGCGGTGTCCACCAGTTATAATATTCGTAATCAATACGCGCGCACAGAATGTGTATTGACGGGCGTGCACAAGGCCATGAGCACTTGCCGTTCAGCGGTTCAAAGCCTCATTGTCAATCTTGAAATTATTATAACTAAATATAAACCGGACCCCAGAGTCAAGACAGGGCGAGGGCTGCAATAGAGTTATCCAGGACGGGTCGGAAAATTGCGCGTTCTGCTGCCCGGGCGAAATGGACGAATTCTTATTCAACGACCAGGTGCTCCAACTTCTGGATGGCATGATCAGATGGAAACATACTGATCTTCTATCAGCTTGCTTTGTACCAGAACATTCCCTGCAGACCTGCCGATTGATTCCTATCGAGTCTCAGAGTCGATGATTGGACTGAAAACAATAGAAATCGTAAATGACATTGAAAACGCTCAATGTGGTGCCCATGACTTTCCGTATTCAGATAATCTGAATGCCGCCAGGCCAGGCACAGTTCTGATCTGTCAGTGAAGAACACCGTTGATTGTCCACATTCGCCTCAAAATTGTCAGTAAAGGGAACTGATCTAAGGAAGTCGGCGCCACACTGCAGTCAGCAAGCAGCGAAGAGTAACCATCGCTGAGGGGATGTCTAGAGCGGGGACGCAACCCACTTTCTTGCAAGTGTCAAATGCAATGGCGTGCTCCCTCGCAGATCCCCGATCCTGGCAGTCGCGCTATCGACGAGACCGATAATAGCATCCTGGCGAGGGGGACGACCATAACACAATTTCGTTGAATGGTCACATGCTATTGGGAATCACATGAGAAGTAAATGTAATATGAACACATTTTTCCCACGCAATTGTGGGTTTGGAAGTGACCTTGCAAGCAAGGTAATTGCTCATTTGTTACTCGTCTAACTTCATACGCCGCTGATTCAGCTATGGCGTTGCCATCTGCGTCAATCACGTTTTTATCCCTGAGTCATGGGCGGAAAATCGTTATCACACTATCACCTGCTTCATTCCGATGCCCATGTACACGGTCATACCACTGATGCATTGGAGGGTCTTGGAAGCCATGATGAGCTAGTCGCTGCACGCGTTCTCATGATGGTGGCGTTACGCAAGTCGCATGTCGCCTCACATGGATCAAAGGACATGTTTGGTGATCTCCCATCCGCCGCAAACCGAGAATACCAGTCCATAAGGCCAAAGTTTACTTCAACATACACTGAACCCGATCGTCATTCCGTGTGGGGCAAGGACATGTGTGCAACCCATTAAAGAACCAAACATCGTTGGGCGTTCTGAGCGGAACAGTGGGCTAGCCCATTCCAGTTCTCATCGGTAGGAATAAACATGGTGGATGTTGCTGAAACAAGGTCTTGATGAGATTTGCAGCTGCCCAGATGATGGGGTAGATGGTCATCAAGTTCGGGGTTTCGTCCAACGGGTTCAATGTGTGCGCGTTCCAGTGTGCTTTCATTTAGCTTGTTCCTTTCTCACCGAGGAATTGTGCTTCAAGGGCCACTGCGCGACCATGACCTTGCTTGCGGGGATCTAATACTTTTACGAGTGTACTTACGGCGTTTTCGAGGGGATCTGCCGGTTTCAAAGTGAATGGGGTACCTATTGCTAACAAGAAGTGGGCCATTCTCTTGGACGGAATTGAGAACAACATACCTTGACAGAGCAAAGCTAGTACTTTGAACTATCACCAATTCACAAACTCGAACACATCCGGACCGGAAAAGAAATATTCTGCGATTTTCTCCAGATATTTGGGTGTAGGTATGTCTTTCTTTCTTAATGCCTCCAAGTCCCCGCCCAACGATTCAGGACCAAACGAGATCACCTTGAAGCCGTTATCGGCAGTCGCGTTGATTGGGCGTGCCGTGCAAATCCAATGGGTAGATCTGTCGACGTATTCCATGATTTGGATCATGGCTACGTCGATTCGCCTATCCGTGTCGTCTTTGATGTCTAGGAAAGATTTGGTCTTGTCCCAATCGATCGCATAACCTTTAACATAACCGTTGGCCTAAGGGATTCTCAGGGTGTAACAAGGTGATGTGAAGTTGGAGCTACAGACCATATCTTGCTGGACAGTTGTGGAGAAATCGGTGAGTCTGGAACACAACCTGATGTTTGATGTTGCAAATGGGGGATTGCCGCCGGCTAATTCCTTCACGTACTTCACTTGTAACAAAGCCTTGACCGTTTGGTCATTCTTCATTCGATTTCTCCTCTACGATCGCCTCTTCCGCATGGAAATGAATTCAGCACATCTTCAGGCGTCCGATCAAATCTGCGATCAAGATGAGAGCTTTCCCTTAGGGAAGAGTTAAGTATTCGCTCGATTGTCGCAGTCGGCCTATTCGCCACTTCGGGTCATATGATGCACCACACCTTGCCACAAGAGGCCGTCGACCTAATGACAGTGGTGATGCTCCCATCAGTGAATTTCTCCTTTCACTGAATAGAACACACGATACTCGACCAGTTGTTGGTTCCATTTATTGCATTGGCACAAAGGAAGCAGCCATTGCTCTCCATGATTACCTTGAATCCACTGCTCGGTTATATGCCTCTGCTGACAATATGATGCAGATGAGAGGTGTCATAATAATTGTTAGGCATGAGTGTGAAGGACCACTACCATCTAGAATGAACATCCTATTATGCAGGAAGCAAGTAGAGCTTCATCTTCTCGAGTAACTGTACATATACTCCAGTCTCAAATGCTCGCGGCCAGTTCTCCCTAGTCACACACTAATCAGCTTTCAGTACTCCCAATATCAATTTGACCACAAACTACCGATATATACTGCCCCTTAGTCTTGTGCACGGCTCTCGAGTCCGGCCACCTCCGTGAATTCTGTCTCGAGCGAACTTGCCTCCTCCATGCGCCCCATTTCCATTAGTAACTGTCCCATCCGGCTGATTTTCATGAGCAATCTTTCTCGGTACTTGCTTGGGTCCAATCGATACAGCTGCCTTGTGAGTATTAGGTCATTTCCCCATAACCTAAACTCTTCTTCTTTGTTGCCATTCCTGCCCTCGTACACTGCCAAGTTTCCTAGCGCCGTGGAAAACATCCAGCGATAGCGATCAGGCTCGCGTTCGAAAAGGTACTTTCGCAGATCGACAGCCTCGCGAGCGTAAATGCATGCCTTGTCCCATTGTCCCATCTGCTCGTATACGCTTGCTAAATTATAAAGATTCGTTGCCAGATCTGGCCGGTGCGCCCCTGGATCTGTCGCAAACAACTGCCGCGAGAGATCTATGGCTTGAAGGTAATATTGAACAGCTTCGTCCGCACGATTAAGGTTCGACAGAGCCCATGCACAATCCCCAAGAGCTAATCCATACTGTTCGCGATGTATCATGTTGCGATCGCTTTGGTACAAGTTGGATAAAATGGGGACGGCCTCTCGGAGCAAGGTATATGCTTCCTCGGATCGACCTAATTGGTTTAAGAATGAGGCAATCACTCGAAGGCAGGTGGCTAGTGTCCTAGAAGTGACAGAGTCGCTGGGGAATCTTGCGCGGGTTTCACGGCACCATTGAATGGCATTCTTGCCAAACTCGAGAGCTCCAGTGTAGTCCTCTGTCCGCCCCAAGAAGGTAACTAGGTTGACCGCTGCAGCGCAAGTGTACAGGGAAGACTTGAAGGATGATTTGTCTTTCACCATATTAACCATCTCCCAGGAATTTCGACTCGCTGCCAGTCCCTCCGCGTTCTTTCCCATTTTATAGTAGATTTCTGATAGTGACTCATACGCATGTGACTTGAGCATGGAAAGCTCATCCTGCTCTCCTACGGCCCGTTCCAGCAATTGAGAAGCTTCGTGGCATAAACTCATACCCTCCTTTAGCAAAGACGTGTTGTAGAACGCAATAGAATCGGCCAGACGGATCAGGGATTCTGCATGGATGGCGATGGTGAGAGGATCATTGAGATACCGGCCACCGAATGGGTCTCTTTGTATGTGTTGACGGAGCACGGAAGGGGTGGCCGGCCGCCCTCGCCAGAGGACATTGAGCAGGTGTGTGTCCGTCCGTGAGAGGCGCTCGCAAAGACCAGACACAACCTCACGGGCAAAGAAACGACAGTTGGCAGTCAGCAACTGGTATTGGGGAGAATGGCGAGAGATGGACGTAAGAAGGTACCCAACCTCCGACAGCCAGATCGGCGCGCCGATAGCCGTTATACTGATTTTGGCTAGCTCGTCTGCGGGACTGAAAACAAGGTCTTGGGCAGATTTTGCGAACGAGACGCTTTCGCGGAGCGGTGCACCGCCGAACATTGGGGCAAAGCTGCTAAAATGGAGTTTTTCCCACTTTGCTGCCCTTTCGACTCGTATCCAACTTTCGGTGGTCCTATTCCTCCCAAACCCGATCACCGCAAATTCATGATGAAGAGGCGCTTTTTTCTCCCGATATAATGACGCAGTTAAAAGAGGACCAACCCGCTGCGATGACTCTGAACCTATCATGCCGGTGTGGGTTTGGGTCCATAAATTGAAGCTGGCCAGGTTCTTTGACGATGCATTAAGCGGATCGCCGCTTCTGTATAGCTGCTCTAGAATGCACTTGTGGCCCTTCGTCGGCGTCTCATCCGTCGGAGCAGAGTTGGACGGTGCCTCGGTGTCGCTTTCGGCGCGCTTCTGGAGATCAGAAATGGGAAGACACGAACGTTCGATCATTTTGCCACCAGACACCAACCTTGAGCTCTTCGACCTGCATGGATAGTCAGCTAAGAAGGTTTAGGTCGATGGGTTCGGACACGGACAAGGTGTTCTCCCAACCATTGCTTGATACCCTTGGCAGACTCCCTAAAGATCTCCTCAGTGCGCTCTCCGTCTGTAGCCTCATCGAGTGAGTGCTGAAATGATTTAAGATGCCTAGGATGGACACGTTTAAATGGGCAGATCCTTCAAGAGCGCAATGGAATTGAGCTACCACAACATCGCGCTGAAGCCACTAATGACTTTCTCTGCAGATTCCAGTCTCGCCTTGACTACGTTCCCATATATTTCTACGAGGAGGGTTTGAGTCTTTACGGCGTCGGCGACTCTATCCAGAAGGCCCAGCAATTCGCGAGCGACCTCGTCATGGTCCATTTCTACAGTAGGCCGGCCTTTCCGGGGAGAAGCGAAGTGATTAACAGCTGCAGAGGAACGGGATAAGATAGCCTCTATCTCTTCTGGGATTAGTTGTAGGAGTTTCTGGGCAAGTATTATCACCTCAACGACGGGGCGATCTGCTGCATCGGTGTAGGGAAGTCCAGTGACTAGGGGATTCTGATGTGTCCCATCGGGTGGATGACCCGAGGGTACTAAATCGGCTTGGGTGGACACCTGTTCAGTGGAGGACTCAGTCGTGGCCACACCCGTCCGATCCTCCATCTCCATACTGATTGTCGTATCAGGTGATCGGGTGTGCGAGATGTTCGAGTCACCAAGTGGCGATCAATATTATTGTTACGACGTCCTGCTATAGATGGGAATACGGAAACGTAGGTTCGGAGGTAGACGAAACTTGAGGACTCAGTACCCTTCGAAAGCCACTTATTCAGGCACTGGGGTTGAACCTGAGGCTGGTTACCTGCCTACGTTGCACCAGCCAGTTGGTCAACTCTTATAATTTATTGCTGCGCAAGCTCCTCATCCCACCCCCAATACAGTTGCGGTCCGTGGGCTGTCTGGTGCGAACGGCAAGGGGAGATAGGGACTCGAGTGACTGTCCTCATGGAATGTAATATGATGTAGGCTTCTACTGCGAAAGCCTCGTTTGAGCTTCGTGGATCACATATATGACTCATCACCTGACAGATTTGGATGGTATCGGGGTTGCGAGATCGGGCCGGCCAGGGAACCCCGCTGTTGGATTGTAGTATAACTTACATAAGGATGCTCCGTTCTGTGCCCGTCTTGTTCAACAGCACAACAAAATCATCCTCCTGCTGTTTCCGTATGAGTTGTCCATTTCGGCAATTGTTCTCAGAGGCGACACCTACCGAGCAGAGAGTCCAGATGATGATCAGATAATTCGTAATGAATATTTATGAGCTCGAATATCAGGAATATACTGATAGGGGCTGTAATGACAAATGCAATGCAAAGCGATGACATTGACAATGAGCGTTGATATCCTGGCCTGCGCGGGCACGTGGGACCCGGCGCCGGGCGTATTGGTAAGGTTTGCGCCAATAGAGTGCCATATTTGGTAGCTGAGCGTGGAATCAACGGTAATATCCTTTCGAGGTTGCTCGGTCTTCGGAACCTCGTTCCACTGCCCACGAATTCTTCCCACTCAGCAACATTCGTCTCTCGAACCAATACATTTTTGGTCTGCACAATCATCGCTCATCGTGCGCGAGCATTGACCCTTGTGAAGTCGGATTGGGATCGTTCCACGACAGTCGTTCTTTGGCGATTTCGTGGGCAGCACCGATGTCGAGCATTCTGCCATCGCCGGCGAACGCAAGGGCATCTAACTCATCCAGAAGGAAACGCCTCCTTGCCTTGTTGAATCATGGATGGAGTTAGTGCAGGATCCTTAACTTCGTTGAGATGCCTTGTCCAACCCGCATTCGCTTTGTAGGTCATTTTTGCAAGAAACTCTCTGCGGTTCCTCCAAGTGATCACCTGGATGGTGGGCACAGCGAGACTGGCGCTGGTCCTAGTACCATCCAAACCCTAAGAGACCCAGAAACTTCGAGTCAATTCTCCTCCTCTCCGGATTTCGATGAGGAAGGCCTCGTCGACGCTGTCGTGGTGGATAATGGAGGATTCCAAATATACGCGGCTGAGGAATCACAGGATGATCACCCAGATGGCCTAAAGCCCGTCGAAATGCGTCAAAATCTGGAAACGAGGTCTGACCTGGGCGACTCGGCGCCAGACGAAGCACATCCGCCTGGTAGTTGGTCCCCGAATCCTAATGGAATCTGGACCCCTATGGTCAGATTTATCAAGTGGCCATTCAACTGTAAATTTGCTAGTCTATGTGAAGCCCAGAAAAGCATGGAAGACCGATATTGGCGCGAAAAATGGTAAGCTGTTCCTACGAAGGATATCCTATATCCACTATATTCCGCACAGGTTCAACTCGAAATCCCTGTGTGTATTGGGGTAAGCCATACGGCCGATATCAAGAGCCTTGCTCGATTTCTGATCCTCCGCAGGAGTTTGTGGCTGATTTCGGCTTGGGTTCTGGCAATGGCTTTCGCTCGGCGACCATTCAATACTTTCGATAACATCTATTTCTTCTTGGTATAGTTGCCCTTATTTGCGTCACAGTACAGTACAAACCATGTTGGACGTAGGTTTGCCCTATCATCCTGTTCCCACTTCCGATCATGGTCATCTATGACATGCCCAGTGGGGGGAAGTCTTTGATCTATCAAACCTGGGTCACACTGGCTATTTGGCATCTGTAAGTGTGCCTTATCTCAACTTCATCCTGTTTTCGCCTCACACTGCTCGACCCGCTCCCCATCAGTGCGATATTTCATGTCCTAGATACATATTTATGCGGCTTCTTTCACACACCGAAGAGAATTTCGTGTGCAGACAATGATTTCGTAAGTCTGGATAATGGAACTTGAATTCGACGATTCCTTGACGCGTTCTTGCAGTTCAACATTGTATAGTGAGCCAGAAAGCCATCCGTTGACTGATCATTATGCTTAATCCGCTGGTGTACAGTTACTCCTGTGCCCTACCCGCAATTGGCATGTACTCCCTGCACCAGAATCGTCTCCCTGCCGTGGTTGGCGTGTCCACCTTCCTTGGTCTGCTACTAGGACTCGTGTGCGTATCTGGTGACGAACCTGACTCCTGCACTCGCATATCTGTTTAATCTGCCGATTGCCTCTTCAGGGTTCCCTTTCGAGCGTCCTTCCTCAGACATGTCGTCGAAGTAGCTGTATTCCACGCATTTCTGCTGTATATGAATTACAGCCGTGAAGTGGTATGTCCTCTATCCGTTGGGTCGAGGCGACCTCTCCTAATTGTCAATCCCATAGGCTGGTCGTGGGATATTTGCGCTCAAAGAGCAATTGAAAGTGCAGTATAAAGCCACTCAAAAGGCCCAGGTGGCGGAGCGTAAGAGTGCCGACCACAGGAAGTATGCTAGTTCAAGTTGTGCTGTCCGACATGACTTCATGCCTTTTTTTCCAGGCGGCTGACCAACTATATCTTTCATGAAGTCCGCGTTCCTCTCAATGCTGCTAGTAAATGTCCAATTGTCCAGAAGTCTTCGTCCTTGCACTCACACAATTCTTAGCCCTCGCTTTTCAGAACTTGGAAGCCAGCGGAGTGGCGAAACCTGAGACTGCGCTCGAATTCACCGCTTTAGGTGGGTCGTTAGGAATGATGAGCAAGGTTCTCTCCGATATCCTGGATTTGTGAGAAGAAATCCTATTAGTCTACATGTACCTTGTATTGATTCGCTCATCTTAGCAACCGCATGGACTCGGGAAAGTTGAGCTCTGTCGAGAAACCGTACAACTTTCACCGAGTTCTTCGCTCTATGGTCCCCGGTGCACGAATGCAAGCGGAAGTTCGAGGCTTTGCTTTCAAGACTGATTTTGATGAGAATATCGATATCATCGCCCGTCGGGCTCTTTATGGGGCACAAGGACTTGATGAATTCCAGGCGGAAGAGAAGCTTCGTGAAAACCACGATGATACAGTCATCGTGGGCGATGAAATGCGGTTGCGGCAGGTCGTCACGAATCTGGTGAGCAATGCGATCAAGTTCAATATTCCTGGCCCGGGTAGTGCGGTTACGTTGCGGACGAGATTGCTACAACCATCCACAGCGTCTGAGGGCCCTCACGTTGACGATCGGGAGAGTGTGTCATTGGGCGGTTCGCAGAGCAGCCAGGAGAAGGGCATGCGTTTGCCTCGATTAGATGCCCTCGTAGTCCGGATTGAGGTCGAGGACAAAGGGGTTGCGATCAAGCCGAAGGACATGGTGGAGAATCGCCTCTTTTCCGTGAGTTCGTTAACCTACTTTGATCTACCGATTGTCTTATCTTCTTATCGTTTGTAAAAGCCTTACGTGCAGACCGAGATTGGACGATCTCAAGGTGGAAAGGTACATTGGCCCTCAAGCATTTCGATAACTTTACTCAGGAATTACCTAGGGAACCGGACTTGGATTAGCACTGGTCAGGCACATTGTTGCTCTCGGTGGCGGGCGGCTCGGCGTTATTAGCCAGAAAGGAGTAGGATCTACCTTCTGGGCTGAACTAGCGCTTGGCGTCGGTGCAAGGGCAATACGCATACCTTCGTGGGCAGAAGTGATCGCCGAAACATCGCCATCACTAGGTAACGACTGGCTTCGGCTCCCATTGCCCTCACCTCCACAAAGTGCACAGAACACTCCTTATGGACAGTTTGGGCACACGCCATCCACTTTGGGCCCAGACTCCAACTCTCCTGCTACGCCTGCGGATTATATTGGACCTGTCGATGAGAACGGTGTCCCGTTGTCTGCTGCAAAGGACAGCCTGAACGAACGTCTACCCCGGCCTGTTTCATTGGAAGCGACGAGATTTCCAAGCAATTGCAGTGGTGGACTGGGATTCAATGTCCCTCCACAAGTTCTGGAGGTGCCCGAAGAAACAGAAGAGGCCCCGAAGCCCAACGCTCTCACAGCATCTACGCTACAAGTCCCACAGTTCATCACAAAATCGTCTCATGCTGTCAAACCAACCGTTGACCCACCTAGCCAGACTGTGCAGCCAGGGAATAAGGGTGCCATCCCTATACCATTAAGATACGATGAGACCTCCTCGCTAACGTCGGGACCGGCCAAAGTTGGCAACTTGCTCAACGTCCTAGTTGTTGACGACGATGGCCTTACGCGTCGGCTAATGACACGGATGCTTCAAGTCAGTCTATCCTTCTTTTTCTACGATTCCCGACCTCACTCTTCGTCTTCAGCGACTCGGGTGTACCGTTGAGACTGCAGAGGACGGGCTTATAGCTTTGACTCTCCTCGTCTCAGGAGAGAGACCACCCTTGTCGCCACCTGCCACTCCTCTTGAGATTGACTGCACGCCGCCTGGAGAAGTGATGGAGAAGGAAGGGTGCTTTCATGTCATATTCCTTGACAATCAGATGCCACACCTTTCAGTCAGTATCACGCCTTGTGTCTCGCGCTTACCGTCCTACGTCACTCTTCGTTATAGGGCGTGGAAATGACGAAACGTCTACGCAAATTTGGGCGCAGGTGAGTCTCCGTTCACGAATCAACGTACCAAATAGTGACCTTCTCTTACCCAGGGACCTAATCAGTGAGTATGGGAAGCCCGATGTCATAATTACGCTGAATCTACGTTTCAACAGTCGGGGTAACAGGAAATGCTACAACGGAAGATCAAAAGGAGTATGTGGAAGCAGGAGCTGATCAGTGAGTACTTCGATAGTTGTAGGCACCTGATGACTGGCCTAACCATCGATCTCACTACTCCAGCGTTCTAACAAAGCCTGTGAGAGAGGAAAATCTCAAGGCCATGTTAGTCCTCGCACGCAGCCGCAGCCAGTCTGATCCGCACTTGACAAATCAGCCCGTTCAAGCGACCATAGAAACCCCGCCACTCCCATAACGAATTTCAATGCTCCCCCCATTTCATCTCTTCTTGGATGTCCGGGAATCAGAGTTTCACTAAGTTATCGATTAGTTTAGTTTCTTTGGGATCATGTATCTTCAGTTCACACTTCACCTTGCCCAACGACCTTGTAGAATGCCTGCTACAATTCTTTAATGCAATTCCAATTTTGCTTCCGTCTGGAGGTTGCCGGAACGTCTTGAACCTCAACAAATGTCCGCGGTAAGGGATCGATGTGCCACGTTCGTTTGTGTCTTCTGAGGGGTTGATCTTTCGAACCATAGGTAACGCCCGTCAATCCTAAACCATTCCTTCAGAACCTTACTGGGAAGCCCGTTTTCGTTCGGTTGAAATGGGGACTCGAATATAAGGGTTATTTGGTCAGCACGGACAGTTATATGAACCTCCAGGTTCGTAGCTGCGTCTCATTGGGTACGAATAGGATTATTCTGACCCTCTGAATAATTTGATCGATAGCTGGCGAATGCTGAGGAATTCCAGGATGATAAATCGAATGGAATGCTTGGGGAGATATTCATTCGGTAGGTTCTTTTTTTTTCATCGTCAACAAATAGTTGTGATTAACGTTTTGGATAGGTGTAACAATGTACTGTATATAATAAGTGTCACTTCCTTGGCTTTTCCTTGTGTCTGTGGCTAACACCCTTTGTTTTATTCCGCTCTCTTCACAGGGAAGTCGCTGTGGAAGGAGAGTAACATGACAATCACTTATAAATTGCCCCCCCCCCCACCCGTTTTCTTGCTCCAAACGTTGTCACTTTGATGTACCGCGTGTCTGCCGCGTGTACCTCTGATCGCCCATGTTCCCGCTTATCTTGGAGAGTGTCTGGTACAAGGATCTACTGTATAACCAACTGTGTGATCTGCTATGATACATGGAAATCAAACGACTATGTGATACAGCGGAGTCATAGGCCAGGCAAAATCAAACCAATGGGTAATGCTCAGAATCAACACAACGAGGCGCAGGATAAATATGGTGATCGCGTCAATATCAAGTAGTTTGCTCGTAATGGATGGCTTCCCACTCCCCGTCAGCGGACTTCCGCTCGAACGTTCTCCCGTGTCCGCCCCACCAATGGAAAGTTACTTTTCGTATGGATGGGCAATATTTGGAGCAAGCAACGAAGAAGTGTTCTTGCGCTTTCACGTCTGGGCCCCGTAGTCCTGCCCATTCTATAGATTCAAGGTCTCGCAAAGCTGCGAGGCCAATCATCGCAGTGACATGGTCTGGCCCCTTATCCGGCATTTTCTCCTGCGTGATACGAAGCGATCTGACCGAAGGGAGATTCCCAAGGACCTCTGAATATGCGGTGATGCTGGTCTCGGAAAACCTGGCAGCGAGCGAGGTAATTGGCTTGGTAGATGCCTGAAGATTCCCCAGAAACAGTGTGCATTGCTCGTCTGACAGTTCTCGGATGTCAACGCTCGTCACCGGTCGGCCCCGCACCATACAGGAATGCTGTGGATGGAGGATGTGAATCGTATCGAGGTTTGGTAAAGAACCATCGGGGAGGTTGAATGGATGGTATATGAATAGCTTCAAGTAGGTTATCTTTGGATGGGAATTCCAGAATGGATCTATTTGGAGCATGTCATAGAAAGGTCCGAGGTCCAGGAAGAAATGTGATAGATCCGGAGTAATGGCGGGCTGCTCTGCCAACCCTTTGAGGATGCGGGGTTGGTGATTGTATGCGACTATTTCGAGAAACTGGAGCTTGCTAGTGCTTTTAAGCAAGCCAAAGACTTTTTGCAATGTTTCCTCGCTCTCCTTTCCGTCGTCTGATCCAAGTGATGCCCATATTTGTATTCGAAGGTCCCGGAGGTATGGCAGTCGCCTATCAGAAGATATAAAGGAGATCCTCTGGTTTATATTACGCCTTGCTACCAATCTGGATGGGGGCATACGAGTAGCAATCGTGAAGGAGTGCCAAAGTCGTGGAGCAACTCGCCGATGTACATTTTTGCTCAAGAGGCTGAGAGTTTCTAAACATTGAAAATCGGCTTGCTCTATGACAAGGCATAATATATCGTAATCAAGGGTCACTTCAGGGGCCACTGGATCCGGGTCATGGGAGGGGAGATGGTTGGGATCAGGAGATGGGAGCTGATGGCCCGTATGAAGGTAGGGCATCTCGCAATCGTCGTACTCTGTAGGAGTCAACTGAGTAATGTGTTGTGTAAACAAGTGCTACGTCAGACAGAAACCCGGCTACTGACCTACGAAGGGACACCAAGATGTATCGGAAGCAAAGCCCAGATACATGCGCATGCTTAAATTGTTATACTGTCACAATAGGAAAAGAGGACAGAGTGCCCAGTGCACAGTATGGGGCCTAAATTTGCAGGACCCGCTACGGGAATAGTCTGTCTTTCCAACCCTCCCGTTATAACTCGAGGCTTAAGTCCAATCCAATAACCATCTTGCGAGCGAGACTTTCGCCCCAGAGGTGGCCACTTTCGATCTTCAACTTTTGCATGTAATGCGTATTGTTCTCAAGACGTGAGTCTCAACCGACAACGATGCCTCTTGGGTCATGCTCATCCTCACAGGTCCGAGGGGAGGCACAATATCCAAGTCGATCCAAACTTTACGGTCAATGATCTCAAGAAAAGGGTGCACTTCAGGACAGGCATTCCACCTGACGAACAACGCTTTTTATTCGATAACAATATGCTGCAAGATGATTGCGCTTTGCTCTCCGAGTGTCACATCCAGGACCAGTCTATTCTCTACCTTATCCGGTGTCGTACTGTGGCGTCAGGCTGGTCCCACTCTCCCTAACGTCGTCAGGCGATCTTTGCGTTGTACGCGAAAGAGATACTCCTTGCGCTCCGCTAGGTGAGCGGCGAGCTCGGGTTGCATGGATGTGACGAGCAAGTTAGAAAGCACTACAGAATGTCGGGAGAGGGGCATAGTGGGTAGTGAAATTGTAATGACTGAACACCTTTTGCAAAGTGCACAAATGATTCGTCCGAGTTCTTCTCCACCCCTGTCTTGTACCCGATGGACGCTTCAGAGTTCATATCATGATCGCTCGATTTGAAGCTACGGAAAGCCTCAGCGTCTACTCTCTTTAGATTCCATTTTCTCTCATCCATGCCCTCTGTCTTTACCCGTGTCGTCTGTTTTTAGAGCGAGCTTGGGGCTAGTAGCCCCAACACTTCTTTCGCTTGACGAATCCGGGTTTAAGGCACATCTGAAAGACTATTCTAGTCCCTTGATTTCACGTAGTAATGTCTTCGGACGCTAGTTTGCTCGTTTGTTTTTGGTCATAACTTTTACTACTCTAAAATCTGGACAGAGTTGTTGGGTCCTATGCCTTTTCTCCTCGTTCGGTGCCTGCACTGGGGTGATGTCATTTCTTTATTCTGTCGCACGCTTAGTTGCCGTTGAGATTCGGATTCCCAAGGGTTATACGTCAACAATCTGTGCACCAGCTTCCGGGCTCTCACATCGCTGCACTCACCCTACGCACTTACATCGTGTCCGCTGCGCCACCGGACTCACGCATCGCGTCCGCTGACTGGGCTCCGGGCCCTTACATCGAATCCACTGTGCACACTGGCCTCCGGGCACTTGCATCATGTCCGATGCACACATCGGCCTCCGGACCTTCATTTCACCTCGGCCTCTGGGACCTCTGGGCTTTGAGCACGTTGGCTGGGTACATTGTTTTCTAGACCTTCTTTTCTTACAATGCATACACTGAATGCATGGGCCTCTGGGTTATTCATTTCTTGCATTGTGTCCGCCATACATGACGGCCTCCGGGCGTTTGAGCGCATTGGCTAGGCACTTTGGCCTCTGGACCATCATGATGTCCCGAATGCTTTGGCTTTAGGGCCATCTTTTCTTGCATTGTGACCGCCGTATGCATTGGCCTCCGGGCGTGGAGCGGATTGGCTGGGCACATTGTTTTCTGGGCCTTCATTCCTCGTATTACATTGCATTAGCCTCACTCTAAATGTTGTGTCTGCTGTATGCATCCACCTCCATGCCTCATTCTTTTTGCTGAGTGTATTCGCCTCCATACATTGCTTCCGCTGGAACGCTTCGGCCTTTGAACCTTCATTCCTTTATGCATTGGCCCCATGCCTTCAACGCTGCTGTACGCATCAACCTCCGTCCTTCCATTCTGTTGCAGAATGCATCAACTTTCACGCCTTCAATTTACGTCTGCTAGGCACATCGCCCTTATGTCTGCCCCATGGAATGTCTTGGCTCATATATGTCTGGACTATGCTGTCCCTTTTCTCTTGCATGCGCGATCGACCTATTCATTCCGTTCATTTACATCCACCGAATGGTTGGGATTCATACGGTTTTTCTTCTGCTCGTCTAACCCTTGCTAGTTTGGTGTGCCGTGTCCGCTGACCGGTCACTCGCGTTCGCTGAACGCGCCTGTTTTGTAACCTCTTGCGCCGTACTCGCTGTTTGGCCTTATCGCATGCTGTCTTCGCCGCATTTACAGCCATGCCAATCGAGTTCCCTTGTGTTCTCGAGGGTCCTGAATTGATGATTCATATGGGTCGGTTCGTCCATTCTTGCGCCGTACCCGCTGTCGGCCTTATCGCATGCTGTCTTTGCTGCGTTCGTACAGCCATGTCAACCTAGTTCCTTGGATTCTCGAGGGTTCTGGATGATTTCATCGGATGATCTACGTGTGTCGGTTCGTCTGGTCTCTCCTATCCATTACACCGTACCCGCTGCCGGCTCTATCGCATGCTATCATCGCCCTGCTCGAACAGCCATGCCAGTCTAGTTCCCTTGAGTTCTCATGTCCTGGATTGTTTTCATTGGATGATCCACGTGTGAAGCTGACTTCGGCCCTTTATTATTTACCGCCTTTCTGGATTTTTGCTTCAGTGCTTTGTAGGTTTCTTTTGGTTGGGTGTTTCCTGAGTGTGTTCTCTCTTATCGATCGCCTGCGGCTCGTGCGCTGTATTCGCTGACCGGTCACTTGTGTTCGCCGAGTGGGCCGGTATTTTAATCTCTTTCACCGTATCCGCTGTCGGCCTTTTCCATGCTGTCTTCGCCGCGCTCGAACAGCCGTGCCAGTCTAATTTCTTTGGATTCCCATTGGTTTCATCGGATGATCAACTGTTTTCAAAAACTAATGCGTTGTATAGCCAACGATCGGCGGACTTCATTGTTTTCAACAACCGTTGCGCGTGCAATTGGTGGTCCAACAATCGACATTTTTCATGAACTTCCTTCCCCCTTTCTTCTTTTCACCACCTTCCCACCCCTCCTCCTATGTACTAGCCTGTTACCGGGTCGTGTCCTCAATTCAGAAGTCTCGGCGCAAGTCGAGGCTGTCATCACGCTACATATCCCTTGAGCCACCTCTGCATGAAGACAAGGCAGGATCAAAAACTTAGAGTTTTCAGTCACCCTGATTGGGAGGCAATGTCCGTTGCGTTCCTGTATAGCGAGGCAGGATGATTCGGCTAACTCCATCATTTTACCCCGCTGCGAGTGGCACTGCCACCCCCGGGCGCTGTGTAAGAGTGAAGGTACATTGTTGGGGGTTTGTTCGCCAGACAGCACAGCATGGCCACTTCTGAACATTCCTTAACGCTAGATGCCCTCGAGCATGAGATTGAGAAGGTTACCGTGTATAATGACCGGGCAGCAGTCACCCGAAGATTCCGAGTCGATTTCAAGGTAGGTTGCTTGTGCGATTGTTATATTTTGCATTGACGTAGTACCGTTATCGTGGTAGGTTGGGCAAAATGAAATCTCAATCGGCCGCCTGCCAAAGGTTCTCGAGTCTGATTCCATTCGAGTTGAAACGGAGACAGCCAGCTCTTCTCAGGCGCTCACTGTCTTTGATGTCATATACGTTGCTCCGCAGCTGGGTGGTGATTCATCACAATCCGACCCCTTTGAGGGGCTCGAGGATAAGCGCGCTGTTCTACAGAATAAGCTCGATATCATTCAACGACAGAGCAACCTCCTCTCGTCCTATGCAGAAGGTCTCAATGACAAAGTTAAGAAAGTCGAACAACTTGAGTCCTTCCTCGAAATGTATTCAACTCGAAGCGAGAAATCTCATGCTCTGAAGCAGGAGCTGAGCAATGAGCTAGCTGGCCTCACGCTCGAACTTCAGGAACGGAGGGAGCAATCGAATTCGGAGCATGAGGCGAGGAAGTTTGCTGGCGTCAATGTTGTCATCTTGGCTGAAGAGGAAGGCCCCGCCGATGTCATCTTATCGTATAGTGAGTAATTACGGAGCTTCGTCTCTTCGATCCACTAAGCAAGGTCTCAGTTGTCACGGCCGCATCCTGGAAAAGTCTCTATGACGTTCGGGCGGTGTCGGCTCACAAATTGCATCAAGCCAGTCAGGATCACCCACGATCACTCTTCAGTATCGCGCTTCTATTTCCCAAGCTACCGGAGAGGATTGGATGGGTGTCGCACTTACCCTGAGTACCGCTTCGCCACTGGTGGCGTCAGAAATACCGGACCTGCAGCCGTGGACGATTGGGCCACCTCCGCCGCCACCGCCGATCCCTTCACCGTCGTATGGTGGTCGTGTTGGGTGGAAGCGAAGCGCGATGCGCTTGTCTTCCAATGATTCTCCGATGCCCATTCTAACTCCTGTGGCCGAGGAAGCATGCTCGGAGGTGTGGTCAAATAATGAGCTCATTCTTCCTGGGACCTTCAAATCCAAAGTGGTTGTGGCGAGGGCCAGTGAAGGCGCTGTCAGTTCATCGTTCGAGGTGGAGGGACGTTCGACGATTCCAAATGACAACTCTTCGCACAAGGTCTCGATCGTGGTAAGTGCGGCTTATCAAGTCTCTGCTCGTCTATTTCTCATGTTCCAGCATGAATAGACTCTTGAGCTTGCCTCAACTTTACAGTGGGTAACTGTTCCAAGGAAGGCAGCTTCTGCATTCCTCCAATGCCGCATCAAAAATACCAGCAATTATATGTTGATTGCAGGTTAATTAAACTCATAATTTATTCAGCATAAATCACGTTTATGATTTGCTCACATGTAGGGCCCAGCAGCGTGTTCATGGATGGCAACTTTGTTTCGAAGTCAACTATTCCCGATGTCAGCCCCCAAGAAAGTTTCTCATGTTCTTTGGGTGTCGATCCGTCGGTCAAAATCACATATCATCCCCAAACAAAACTTGTGCGCTCGCAGGGCGGCTCGTTTTTCTCGGCATTACCCAAGCAGCAAATCACTAAATTTGTTCAACGCATCACCGTCAAAAACACACGTCCTTCAAGCCTTTCACGTCTTACCGTTCGGGATCAGGTCCCGAACAGTGAAGATTCACGCATCAAAGTGACCATGCTCCAACCTGATGAAAGGTATATTGGAGGTCCTGCACAGGGCTATACCACTGGGAAATACAACCAAACTTCGTCGTCGGATGCGGGGACACTCTCATGTACCATCCGCAAAGGGGTGGTGGCACAATGGGCGCAAAGGAAAGAGGATGACTTCGGGGGCACTGGCGGGGCGCGGGGAGATGGTGTAATTGAGTGGCTTTGCAGTGATGTCGAATCCTCTTTGGATTTGGAGCTTGAGTACGAGGTCTCTTCCCCCCATGACATTCGCTGGACGACGGTTTAAGCTTGGGGGAGGATGGCAGATTCATCTGCTCGCCGTTTTAGTGGCCTTATGGCAGGAGTCATATCCCGATGTTTATTTCTGTACCGCTTTGCTGTGGTGGTCTATACATGTGCGTACTGGGGACAGTGGGGTGCAGCTGAGATACAATTCATGGTGATCAGTCGAGAGAGAAATGGACCTGCAGAAATGGAGGTACAATAAATGCGTTGCATGAGACCTGCACAACAACATGCGTCCGCCCACTTAGCGTGCGCTAAGTGGGCGGATGTATGTAGGTGCGTTTCCGCTAGACCATCGCGTCACTACCATCGCCTGCTGCCACGGCCAACATTATGAGCCTCTGGACCGTGGAGGCTTCCGAGTCCTTGGTGACCAGTCGAAGATGCGCAGGGACCGCGCCCCGGTTGCGTCGCCGCCACCTGCAAGAAAGTAGAGAGGAATCATCATTGCGCAAGCAAATGAGCAAGAAAAAATGGAGGGAAGACATAAAAGATGAATCTGGAATTGGTTATGGGACAACGATGCCAAGCATGAGATCTGGCCATGGATATGCAGAGATTTGGGACGGGGAACAAAAAACATAGAGAAGATACCAATGATCAATTTCGTGCCGCCGTTAAAAATACCAGGAGTTATAGGGCCTAGACGCGATGGGGAACGTCTGCACGCGAAATTAAATGAACGGGATGCTTGTGATCGGTGAAAATCGGGGACCATGAATTATTTAACGGGACTGTTAGAAAACTGTGCAATGTAAAATTCCACCAGTAAATGTCCGAAACGGTGGCTCCAGAGCATAAAGTTGGACAGCGGCCGGATGACCGGGGTCGGTAAGATCCCGTACAAAAAAACCGGGCCTCGTATGAGGGACGGCCAGTTGAATTCATGGGTCAGCCACGTGAGTCGTGAGTCACCATCGACGCTGACTCGGTTCTGACGTCGCACTGCCACTAGACGATAGATATATAAATGTGGTTGCCAACTTGCAATCCTGTTCGTCTTGAGGGTTGGTTCCAGGTAGCACAGCATGGCATCTTCTGGCCTCCCCTTAAAACTCAATGCTCTCGAGCATGATATCGAGAAGGTCACCGTATACAATGATCGTGCAGCAGTCACTCGAAGATTCCAAGTCGATTTTAAAGTGAGTCGCACTTGGGACGGATCACTCGGTCATATTAAGTATTAATTGACACCGCACTAACACGTATCATGGTGATAGGCAGGACAGAACGAGATTACTATCAGCCGCCTGCCAAAAGTCCTCGAGTCTGACTCGATTCGGGTCGAAACAGAAACAACTAGCTCTTCGCAGGCGCTCACTGTCTTTGATGTTGTCTATATCGCTCCAAAATCAAGAGGCGGTTCTTCTGGGTCTGACCCCTTTATCGGGCTTGAAGATAAGCGCTCTACACTGGAGAACCGGCTCCAGACTATTGAGCGGCAGAGTACCATCCTGTCGTCTTATGCCGAAGGCCTTAGTGGTAAAGACACGAGTGCAAAGCAACTTGAGTCCTTCCTCGAAATGTACTCAGCTAGAAGTGAGAAGTTACACGCTCTGGAACAGGAATTGCGCAAGGAAATGGCGGATCTCTCGCATGAACTCCAAGAAAAAAGAATGCAATCAAATTCCGAGCATGAGGCAAGGAAGTCTGCTGGTGTCAGTGTCACCATCCTCGCTGAAAAGGAGGGCCCTGCCGATCTGATTTTGTCATATGGTGAGTAATCACGAAGTTTTTTTTTTGCTTGACTAAACTAGGTTACAGTTGTCACGAACGCCCACTGGAGAAGTCTATACGATGTTCGGGCGGATGTGGGCACTCAGCTTGCGTCAGGCAAGTCAGATTCACCAACGATTACCCTACAATATCGCGCTTCTATTTCACAATCTACCGGAGAGGATTGGAAGGGCGTCACTCTCACCTTAAGCACCGCTTCACCACTTGTGGCATCGGATATTCCGGACTTGCAACCATGGACCATCGGGCCACCACCACTGCCTATAGCAGTGCCGCTCACCCATAGAGTCCGAACAAAGCAAACTGCAAGAAAGTCGACTGCGCCCCTGCGAACACATGAATCAGTATTCGATGAATCGGATGAGGATATGCTTCTTGCGAGTTCCATTGCTTTCAAATCTAGGCAGGCTACAGCAAGGGCGAGTGAAGGTGCTGTCAGCTCGTCCTTCGAAGTAGAAGGCAGTCCAAACATTCCTAGTGACCGCACGTCACACAAGGTGTCTATCGTAGTAAGTGGGACTTATTGATCCTCTGTTCACTCGGTTCTCACATCACGACATGCGTAGTCTCTTGAGCTTGCCGCAACATTGCAGTGGGTGACCGTTCCGAGGAAGGCACCTTCCGCATTCCTTCAATGCCGAATCAAGAATACCAGCAACTATCTGTTGATCTCGGGTTAGGGGCAGATCATTTCTTTTGTCACGAAACCTTGACATTTATCCGTGCACAGGTCCAAGCAGTGTGTTCATGGACGGCAACTTCGTTTCCAAGTCCAGCATTCCAGATGTCAGCCCTCAAGAAAGCTTCTCGTGTTCTTTGGGCGTCGATCCATCGATCAAAATTACATACCACCCCCAATCTAAGGTCGTACGCTCACAGGGGGGTTCTCTCATCTCAATGTCGAGCAAGCAGCAAGTTACCAGATTTGGTCAACGTATCAGTATCAAGAATACACGTCCATCAAGCCTTTCACGTCTCGTCGTTCGGGAACAGGTACCAAACAGCGAGGATTCGCGCATCAAAGTCACTGTGCTCCAGCCTGAGGAGAGGTACATTGGAGCCCCTAGCCAAGGCTATGCCACCGCGAAATACAACTCAGCTTCAACCCAAAATGCGGAGACGCTTGTTCACACTGTCCGCAAAGGTGTGGTGGCACAGTGGGCACAAAAGAAAGAAGATGACTTCGGGGGAACTGGTGGTGCGAGAGGCGATGGAGTAATTGAGTGGCTTTGCAGTGATGTGGAATCGTCAATGGACTTGGAGCTAGAGTACGAGGTTTCTGCTCCCTATGGCACTCATTGGACAACAATCTAACCCACATGGAGCATACTAAATATCTCTGTTGCTTGCTACTCCTGTTTGTTCTGTGATGTATTACATAGGGGACCCAATACCATTGATCATTACGATCCAGCTATCGAGACGGAAGTTGTTTGATTCGACAATAGATCACTATTTCCAATCCAATCCTTGTGGAGCCGAAACTTCATACTCGAGTTCCAAATCGAGTACGGCCTCGACGTCTGAGCAAATCCATTCGATGATTCCATCCCCCTTCGCACCTCCGTATCCCCCAGAGACGTCTTCATGCTTTTGTGCCCACTGTGCAATAACGCCATTTTGCAAAGTGTAATGCAATTTCTCTTCAAGGCCATTGGTTGACCCCGAGTTGGCACCAGTGCCTCCTGGAATGCTGTAAGACTGACTCGGTGCGCCTATAAGCTTCTCGTCAGGGTTGACCACTGAAACTTTGATACGAGAATCTTGACTATTGGGTATTTGGTCCCGAACGATAAGTCGTGAAATGGCTGAAGGACGCGTGTTCTTTATCCTGATCTGTTGATTAACGGAAGTGATTTGGCGTTTGGGTGTTCTGCTCAGGAAGGAGCCTCCTTGGGTCCTCACGTTCCTCCTCTGAGGCTGATAAATGATTCGAAGAGATGGATCCACACCCAAGGAACAGGAGAAGTCTTCTTGAGGGCTGACATTAGGCAATTCGGATTTGCAGACAAAATTGCCGTCCATGAAAATATTACTGGGGCCTTAAAGAGGCATACATGTCCACCATCTGTTCTTGAATAAACACCATGGATACATGGACGTACCTGCCAAGAGAACGTATGGACTTGTATTCTTGATGTTGCATTGTAGGAATGCTGCGGTCGTTTTTCTTGGGACCGTCACCCACGTTAGCGTTGATGGCAAATCCAACGACTAAATTCATACCAGTTGGCCTCGAATGATACGGAATCAGAAAGTATTGTACTTACTGCAATGGACACTCTATGCGACGAACCACCACTTGGAATAGTGGATGGGCTTTCTATCTCAAAGGTCGACCCGATGGCGCCTTCTTTAACCCAGGCAGTCACCCGTGGACGGGACGAATGTCGGGGTTCTCCGGTAGGCTCGCGTGGTGTATTCGGTCGCCAGCTCCTGGAGGGGCTCCAGGACCTGTTGCGGCGAGGCGATCTGGAAGAGTTCGTCCGCGTGTGAGTGCGTCTTCGGCTTCGAACGGGACTTCTGCTTCTAGGCCGTTCCCTCCTGCTGTATACCTTATCGATGTCCCTATCATATGAGACAGTGGCAGGGTGAAATAGACGCGGGTCAGAGCCTGTGCCGATATTCCATGGTCGTAAAGTTGGAATCACCGAGCCAGTCAACGGCGACGTGGTACTCAGTGTGAGCGTGACACCATCCCAATCCTCTCCGGTGGATTGAGAGATAGATGCACGATAATGGATGTTCATAGTGGGAGGGTTTTTC
This sequence comes from Cantharellus anzutake, assembly GCF_015039405.1. NCBI lineage: Eukaryota > Fungi > Basidiomycota > Agaricomycetes > Cantharellales > Hydnaceae > Cantharellus > Cantharellus anzutake. Next base: position 86,277 of record NW_024067173.1, read on the forward strand.
GCATTGGAGGCAAGTTGAGAATCGATGTCGGCTCTAATGTCATATACAGGATACCATGAAGCGTTCGTCACAACTCAAGGTCTAGATTCAGATTACCGGAAGTAGGGTGAGTGTTAGGGCTCACTGACTGTATGACAATATCACCCATGCATTTCCATCTTTATTGGCGTCAAGAACCACATCAACCCCGGCGTACTTCAGACGACCGAGCTGAGAGTTATTCTTTAATCGCATCTCGGAAAGTCGTCTCTCAACCGTACGCATCTCTTTCCTCGCTTCCGTAATGGAAACATGGAGCTTCTTGTTCTGGGCTATGTGTGTATCAATGAATGATACCAGTTGTTCGGATGTAGCATGTTTCGCTGACATGCTGTGGGCATAATCGCTAAGGATTCGCTCCGCATCTCGAAGAGCTCTGAGATGATTCGAAAGGGCAGAACGTTGGTCTTCTAGCTCGGAAAGCGGGTCGGGCAGGGATAAATCCTGAGTTTGCTCGCGAGGATCCATCGAGACAACGTTTAGCACGGTCAAGAGTTGGAAAGTATCTACGCTCTCCGTTTCAACGCGGATAGAGTCCGGATCGAGCAGGCCCGGTAGTCGAGTTATGGAAATATCATTCTGTCCAGACTATGGTGCAAGAATAAAGGTTCAGTTGGAGCAAGTCCTCCAAAGTGTTTGTGGGCACCGTATACCTGCCTTGAGGTCGACTTGAAACCTCCGTTGGACGGTGGCGCGGTCATTGTAAACAGTGACCTTCTCAATACTCTGCTCGGATGCGTTGAGCTCTATCATCTTGGTTGAGAGGTGAGCCGAGGCGACAACAGAGTTTGACACCGGCGGCACTATAGACCAAGGAGGGGGGGGGGAAGTGCCCTACTCACTTGCCACTGTCTTATGTTCTAACGAACCTACCCGTGGCTGTTTGTCACCTCGTGTTCGCGCATCGCAATCGTGATACCAGTTACATTGCTCAATTCAATGACAGGCCATTCCAGGCCGCTGTATTCATTTCTCCTGTTGTTACTCTCCGGTGGGCGCTATATATTTCCCCGGATCGTCACGAACTATCTTGAATGCAGCAGAAGGAAGCATGCAATTCGCTGATTCGATCGAAGCGACGGTTGGGTGGTCACCGGTATCGAGTCCACGCATAGCCAACGTTGGGGACTCGAGTATTCACATTCGCTACATAGCGAGTGGGGCACTTCTCAGTGACATTCAGACACTTCGACCAACCAACACTCGATCTTGTGAGTAATGTTCTAAACTTCTAACGGTCCGAGCTCGGGCCATCCCGGATTTAATTGTCTCTTATGAGACACAGCTGAGGATCCTTCCACCGGATGACTTGAACCCCTCAATCGCGTATTGCTCATCTCTAAGCCCGAAGCACCAAAGTGAATATGTCACACCCAAACCACTCTCGTATAAATGAGAATTCCACTGTTCTTTGGTCTGTTAAACATATTCAGTTTCGTGTCATGGTTACCACTGTCGTGGTCCAATCTCCCCTCCAAGTTAGATGTGCTTGTACAAGCCAACCAAATGATGAATCCGATGCGAAGGGACTCCCTGCGAGCTGAGAGGAGCTCAGGAAGATTCTACAGAGCCTCCCCATGTATCAAAATCATGGGAGTTGGTAACCTTCTTTCGTGTACTCGCGAGAATGAGTACCATTTAACCTCTCTCAACAATTGGCCAGCCATGATAGGCACGATGTAGGACGTCTACAGTGAATCGGGAGAAAGTGCTGTGAGGAGTCCCTAAGACTTCTCTGCCCATTGAAGCCACCATTGCATCAACGAAAGGTAATAAGAATGTGTCCACCCTCAGCCCTTCGTCATCATTGAAAAATATATCGGAGGTCTTGAGCGGTGAGAGCACGTTGTCGAAGTCCGAGAGGAAGAATACACAGGGTAGCGTTTTACGGAAAAGTTCAAGAGCGAGATGCACTCGAGGTTTTTTGACGTCTGTTGCAATGAAAATTGGGGTGTTCAACGCAGAGTGTTCCAAGCGAGAATGTAAAGTGCCTAGGCAATTACGATGGTTTGACTGGTTAAGGTATCTAACATCCGAGAGAGGAGGATGAGGATATCGGTGAGCAGTCTCATCGATATGTAAATTCGGAGGGGTGAGGTCGTGGGCACCGTTGGGTCCCAAAGTATCGGACTCTATACGCGCGATCTCCGACATATCAAGATGGAAACCTTTGTGAAGGAGTGTCCACCACATAGACCTTGAATTCCTGTATCCATCAATAGCGAAGCTGTCTCCTAATCGAAGATGGATCCCAACGTATCCAGCACCTGTTTCATCTCCCCCAACAAGAGAGCTAATAGAACGAGCAATTCGTAGCAAGGCAGGATTCTGGAACACCATTCGCTCCCGAACTTGCCGTCGGAACCGTATGCCATCTGGCGAGGTGAGACGAAGTCGTGTTGTACCAAACAGGGTACCAAAGTGAATCAAGCGGTAGCTCTCGAGCTCAGAGGCCATGTCAGGAATATTGATCCTTTGATAGTATTTTGGTTTCAAAGGGTGAGAATCATGTGCGTTATCAAAGAGCTGAAAATGGTACGGGTGGAGATCTTTTATATGCGCCGTTTCCACCGTGCTCACGTTCAGGTAGCGGCGCAGCCACGCAGAGGATGTGTCCCAACGCTCGATTATGGGGCACAGATCTGAAAGGTGCTGTAAATCCACGAGCATACTCCATGGTATAAGAGTATATTCATGATATTGGGTGCACTCGGGAGGGACAATCGAGGATAGCATAGTGGAAGCGTGACAATGCTCCAGGCCAACTTTGGAAGACAAGGCGACATTGCGATACAACTTGTCAAACTCGAGATGACGGATCGGCAACCCTAGCCTTATTGGAGGGATAATAAGGGCCCTATTCGTCAGGTGTGCGAGTACAAGAGCATTCTCCAGGGACACTCTTTGATTGTGAAAGCCACTGTGGGGCAAGTAGGCAAGGTACTTTTCATTACGTTTAATTCCATAATGTTGCGACGGTGGGAATAAGGAGCTCCGAGATCCTTCATTGAAGTTGGCTGCGCTAGAAGATACTGCAGACATCGAGGACTCAGAGATACTTGTCGGCAGGAATTGATGATGCAGTTCCCACCTCCGGACGTACAGGACGAGATAGAGTCCCAGTATGATGGCAAGTATCCCAGCGAGGGATGCAAGCAATATGCGTAAGGACCGTTTAGAGTTATTTGATAGCGTTTGGCGGCGATGTTTGCGAGGGAGAGGTGAGGGCGAAGGGGTAGTTTGTCGACGGGTCGGGGGCCGTAAACGTCCCAGACCCTTCTCCAGCGAGACAGACGGGGAGTTCGCAGCCTGCAGCTTGCTCTGATTCAGCACTTCGCAATCCAAATGGTAAGCTAACCGCTATGCTCTTGACTGAACGACAGGGTGTAAGGAACTCACTTGTGGGGGAAGAAAAATGGTCGGAGGCAAATTCACAACGACGCGACGCGTTGTTTACGCGTGTCTTCATCGGCGCTCATTCGCTCCAATATTATCGATGCCCAAACCGGCGAAGAGGAAACAATCTTCAAATGCGTCTCGCTTGGACTCCCGTACCCCTAGTGCAGGGCCCGAAGGACCACGGAAAAAATCGAAATCTACTGTCTTAAGCGAAGAGACAACAACCGAAAAACAAGCGGATCCTTCCAGTGAATCTCCCTCGTCCACTTCTGAGGGACCCGCCCTAGTGTGCGCCTCGATGACCTGCACCGGGTAAGCTTCTATAGGATTTCCTCTGGGTTTTTGATAAGGGTTGTGTAGGGGGAGACTTGGAGGGGCGTACTTCAACCCAGAAACTTCGATTCTTTACCTTCTTGAAGACACTATGGATAGCTTCCATTTTGACGTGGCCCGCATGTGTACGCCTCTCTTCGGCGTGTAGAATGGCGTATTTTCATTCACTGAGTCATAAAAGTCCTCGAACAGGCCAAACCCGATATTGTTATCGCCCCTTCTCGGGCGGATGAGCGCTTTCTGTCGGCTTGCAGGGACTACAGTAAGTATATCCCTCGTCTCCAGTTCAGCCGCGTAGTTACACCACTTTTTGTGCGTTCAGTGGAAGAACACGGAGGTACATTCCAAGTACGACCTCATAGAGAATTCGTACCCGAGAAAGGACGAGACAAGATGCTTTGTTTGAATCTCTTTTCGCACGCCTCCTACGATAATTCCGAAACTTCTGATTCGTCTACTTCGAGGAACGCTTATGACTTCATGAAGAAGAGAGCGGTTCAAATTGATCCGACCGTTCAGCAGCGACTGGCCCGTGTTCGCTCGGCGAACTACTCTTACGATATTGCTCCGTTATGCGTGAGTGCGGCATATTCGATTCGAAACGTCTTCCCAAGCCCTATATGCTGTAGTTCTCATCTGCGGGAGCGCTCCTTGATCACTTGTGTCGGGCCAAAATTGCTGGAGATCTGCATAACGAAGGAATAAGTAGTCTTGACATTCGTTCTATTGAGCCGCTTGCCATGTGAGTTCTTTATCCGCGTTTTGTTTCGGGTCTGAGCTCCCAGTCAGGAGCGAAGTAATGCAAATCAATTCTGATGCGTTATCGTATGAAATTGCGTGTGCAACCTAGAGTCCAGCTAACTGGATCCACAGCTCCCTCCAAATTTTCGAGGACGAAGACCACGCCTCAGTACACTCTGACCGTTCTAAGGAGGGTCTTTCGCTTTTTGGTAATGCACAAACGTCTTTGCGAACTGAACAACATTCACATCTTCTCGTAGGGATATTGAACTTCACCAAAACGAGTTTGGGGAAATCGCTTCTGAAGCAATGGTGCCTTCGACCTCTACTTTCGATCTCCACCATCACAAAGCGACACGATGCTGTTGAATGTTTCATTCGAGGGGAGAACTTGAATATCTCGGACACGATACATACCCACCTCAAAGGTCTCAAGAATGCCCCTCGCTGCATCGGGATTATAAAGGCAGGGAAGGGGAATGCAAGTGATTGGCAGGCGATCGTTAAGGTAGGTGACAAACACCTTATGAACTTCCAGAGGCTCAAGAACTACACAGGCCGTTTTTCATTTCAGTATTATGGCAGAGGTCGTTAGCGACCTTTCCAATTCCAAGCACGTAGCCATTCTGCAAAAGGCTAGTTTTCCGTCAGCTTCTTCTACTTCTACTGAGCCTTCACGCCAGCTGACGGCTTCGGTTGATGTGGTCAACTTGCGAGAAATGGGGGCATTGATTAACGAGACCATCGACTGGGAGGCCTCCGAAAATGAGCGTCGAATTTGTGTGCGCCAGCACATCGACCCCGAACTCGATGAATTCAAGAGAATATATCATGGCCTGGACAGCCTGCTTTCTAAAGTCGCGCTCCAAGTCAGGGAAACCGTTCCTTATGGATGGGCTTCGTCGTTGAACGTTTTGTATTTCCCTCAACTTGGTGCGTAAGTTCATATGTCTGAAAACCCTGGTTTAGAGTATGCTTTTAGGATACCTCATCTCTGTACCTTTAAGGGACCAATGGAAGCACCAGTCGGACTTCGAGGTGGTCGAAGGATGGAAGCATCAGGTGTGTGCTGAGTTCGGAGCCACATACGCAGCCTTACGTTAAGGACAGTTCTCGTCCGAGTAAGATTCTTGGTGATGGAGTGATAAAGCGGGCTGATAGAGTCATCAGGGATTCGGCCTACTTCAAGAGCAAGGAAATGCTCGGTTCGTTGACTGTACCCCCTGCACGCATGCAGTTTCCGATCAAGTCATAGATTTGGACGAATACATCGGAGATCTTCATACTTGCATCTCAGGTACTCTATCTAGCTTCGTTACATCAACGTACTGAACTTATCCCAGATCGGTGGGAGGATTCCAAGCGCAACAGTGCTTGCACTGGATGATTTCTTGCAGCGAAATCGAGATTATTCATCAACTACAAGACAACGTTTTACCGTACCTCAAGAATTTGCTTCTGACGTGCGAACTTTGTGCTGAATTAGATTGGTGAGAATAACGAGTCCTCTTCACATGTTGACGGACGAGAGCTCTCCACCCGACAGCTTATTGTCTTTCGCTACTGCATCTCGCCTATACGACTATTGCCGTCCTGAAATAGTGCACGAGAACGTTATTGACATAAGGAAAGGACGGTACGTGTCGTTTCTTGTAATGACGCATACTTGGAAAGTGACATGCATTTTCAGGCATCCACTCGTTGAACAACTTTCAGATCTCTTTGTGCCTAATGATTTATACCTCGTTGGAGGTCGTGAGATCTCCGCCGAAAACCCCGAAGCCGAGGTGGTCGAAGAGGCTTCGTCCGCGCTTCAACATCCTGAACACCGCAGTGTGATGATATGTACAGGAGCTAATGCTTGTGGGAAGGTACTCCCCACCGGATCTCATTCATTAACGTTGCTAAGACAACCCCAGAGTGTGTACTTAAAGCAGGTACTAATATTTTGTATCTCCTGCATGTGTCGAGTTTGCACTCTGAAGACCCGCAGAACGCTCTTATTCCATTCATGGCTCAGGTACGTCATAAATTCCCCTGAGGGCACATCTAACTCCCTCTCTAGATCGGCTGGTAGGGAAGCTGCAAGCAACATCTAGCAAACTCACCTCAGACCTCTGTGTAGTTTTGTCCCGGCAGAGTCTGCACGTTTGGGGGTCATAGATAAAAGTATACAAGATCTTTTGTTTACCTGACGACAACTTACCACGAGGGCACTCGAGTTTTCACGCGTCTTCAAACCACGGAATCGGTATCAAAGGTAATTACACCTAAAACCCTATTTGCACGAGCACTCAAATGTCTAGAAGATTCAATCGTAAGGGCACAGATCTAGGGCAATGATCCATTATTACGTTATCGCTTTCGATCCAGGGCTTTTATGATCGACCTCAATCAGGTGTCCCTGGCCCTTCGCAACGCCACAGCCCGCAGTTTGGTACTTCTCGATGAGTTCGGGAAGGGGACACTCTCTACAGGTTAAATGTGTTCCAAGCAGCGTTCGGGTTCTGCGACTGATCACCAATCTGTTCATCTTACGGGTCCTCACTTCTTTTGGCTATCAGATGGTGCTGGTCTTTTCTGCGGCGTTATTCAGCACCTCCTTCAGTCTTTTAATGATCAAAACATCCGTTCCGATGGAACGCCCAAAGTTCTCGCTGCTACTCATTTCCACGAAGTATTCACAACAGGACTCATAGATATGTCTCTTCCGATCCGATTTGTACACATGGAGGCCATGCTGACCAGCGGAGGATCTGAGATCAGTCAGGTACTCGGCTCGACCGCTCATGGCCAGGCATTCGATGATGACGGAAACAATGTGAACATTCATTACTTGTATCGGTCTGTGTCTGTATACCTTTCCGTGTGCTAGGACCTCAAACGTTTATGCCTCGATCGATCGATTATCCGCCGCACTGCGTGCATGATCAGAGTGGCGGAAGGGTTGTCAATGACGTCCTCCCATGCGACAAAGTGTGCTTTATTGTACGGCATTCCCAGACGCACAGTAGCCCGTGCGGAATACGTTAGGTAAGCATAGAATTTAGAAGACGTCGTTCGCATAAGTCATTCGCATAAGTCGTTCGCATAACTGGCTTTCCATTTTCCAGTGATATTGTTTCACATCATCACATTGATGCCTTGCTGGATGAAGAAATGACGGAAACGGAGAAAATAGACTTAGAACATGCTGAAGAGGTGTGCCGAGCGTTCTTGGAGTGGGATCTTGAAAATGGGGATGAAGATCAAATACACGTGAAGGAGGAGTTAAAGCAGATTCTTGAGGTCTGGATGTCTTAGATTGATCGCAGCTTTGCTTCTCGGAGATCGGGTAGTAGCCATTCCAACAAATTGCAAACAGCTGACAACAAACTTGATCATTTTCCTTTCTCCCCGGTCACCTCGCTAAACTAAGTGCACTAGGATAGTCCTATCCACTCATCAATTTCTGAGAGATTACTTGCTCATAGAATAGACCCATGCTTGAAGCTTCAAGTAACATAGCTATTTCCATGATCTGAACGATCGATTGACATTCTGCCCTTCTTTCATCCCGCTTCCTGAATAAGCAGAGATTCTAGGGGGCTACTTGAGGCCCCTCCCAACCCTCCATAACCGAGCCGGGTGGCCGCGTCATGTTGATTTGGCAGGCCGTTCAAATACACTGCGTGTAGCTGAAGCTGCGTGGTTTGAATGTCCTGCAATTGCCTACCGTGACCTTTAACCCATCAATGGGATTACTTCTTCTGGCGGTATCGCATCCGTGCTTGTTCCTTGAGTAGGGTAATATCTTTCACCGTTCTCACACAACACACGGACTGGAATGTTGCTCTTTCGGACCGACAAGTCACTCTCGACATTTAAATAGCTAGAACGTTCCGTCATGTATATAATGTCTTGCCTCTTTCTTGTTAAACCTTCGCAAGACATCTTCCCTTCCTCTCACTGGTTCTTGGTCGGCTGGCGATTTCCCACGTGGCCTTGGATCGTTTGTCATGGCACCTCCTGGCCCCGACTTCTTTCTTGGTGGTACCCTTGAAGTCAGAGTCGAATTGTTTAGCCAAGCAAGCTGTATGTCGAGTTCTTTCACCTCCTGTGTCTCATTCTTGTATGGCTCATAAGCCTCACCTAGCAATGGTACATATTCCTCGATCACGCATCGAAGAATTCTCTGGACATATTGCAAAATTCTTCGCGCATCCTCCTCCTGCATATTTCTTCAGCATCACAACCACTGTGCATGAAACGACGATTATTGGTGACGAAGATTTCCTGGTAGATTTGGTCGACGTTGCCCGGCAGCATACCACACCCCTTCGTCCTGGGGCGACCCATGGCTTCGATGAAGCCCTCGAAGTATCGGAGGAACTGTGGAGGATCTTTGAGGTCGAAACCTTTATTCACCATCCTCACGTAGGCCAAATACAAGAGGGTCTAGGTACATGCATGGCAATTCGGCGTTTATCTCGCTCACATGGAATATTAGCGTCTTCCAGCCGCATTAGAAGATTATCAGAACCTTTGGCAACGGCGGGAATCCCAATTCTTTGGCTTGTAAGCACTTTATTACAGGCATAATATGCGCTTGTTGATTCGACTCATATCATACGAAGACATCGCATGAAAGTGATTTTATCTTGGTAAGGGTAACTTTGGAACACATTTTCGTTGTTGAAGTTCATGTTATTCCATCTAGGTTCAAGCCAAGCACTTGGATCAAACCCTTCAGAACATGAAAGCGGCTGGTTACACTTTCACGCACCAAAATGATTATGGACTACCACCCCGCGACGACAAACCTGTGATTGTCGAAGGGAGGCGATTCTTCGGCGAGGCAATGATCCACAAGCAATCTATTGAGGAGTTGGACCATACCTTCTGGTCCCCTTCGAGAGGTTCTTATGGGAACATTGCCGTTATCCCAGAGGGGCGCAAGATAGCGGAGGACTTGGCGGATGCTCGAGCTGATGCGACAGGTTTGCGTCGACCGAAGCTGAGTCTATCAACAAGACCACGCTCCTCTTTTGGAAATCCACCCCTATCTCCAACCATCAAACGTATCACGTTGCCCTCCCCTAGCCCATCCGTGAATAGTGCTATATCGATATCAGGTCCACCTGCAGTGTTCGGCATTGTCGGTGTCAAACGTTGCCCAGGCACGCTGACCAAGTTGCTGCGCTTGTTTCTGTTTCCTGAAGCTATCCATCCATTTCTGGACCAACCGAGAAACTCACCAGATCAAGCTTCGCTAGAGAGCAAACTTCGAGGATTAAATCTTGATGTCATGTCTAATGTGAGGGAAAGCTCCCATAAGATCTCAGCATCCCCGGGCCCTTCCCTCTATTCTCCTCCGCTGAGCCCACCAGCCGCATCGTTGTCGCCCGGATCGCAAACCCGAAGTCGGTCAGGGTCTCATATTAGCGTCAAGCGGCTTGGAAGATTGGAGGCTAGCGTTCAAACACTTCCTTTCTGCTGTTACATCAGCGCTCGACAAGTCCAAACTTTAGTCTCGGACGTTCATACTCTTGCGATGTTGTTTCCAAACGAGAACGATCGGTTTGAGAAGCTGCAGGGTGCTTCTGCTGCTCACTGGTTCGATGACTTCCCACGCTACACCGATAATTTTACGGAATACCATGATCCTTCGGATATCTCTGACGGAAGAAGCAGGGCGAGAGGGATGGAAAAAGCGGCGACAAGGAATGAGACGTATCGATGCATCCAAATTGATCTACGCGAGTTTGAACTTGGTATGACTTCAACAAATCATCGAACCTTTCCCTTTCCAACTCATTAACTGTAAATCTTACCATCTCCAGATAAGGTCGGCGTGATAAGCCATTTGTCCACGTTACTGCACATGCGTAGCATCAACCACGTTTTCTTTTCCTCGTTTAAGACCACCACCATCTTGGTACGTACTTCCCTGCTTTTGATTCTTTCGCACGGATTAACCATGGTAATTTGGGGGGGGAATAGATTCCGTGCGAAGATGCAGAGGAGGCACTTAGTCTGCTGACCTCAGCGGGTCTTTACTCTATAGGATAGAGGGGAATGTATTACTTTTACGAGTTCCTGAATGGCTCCCAATGGCTCCCACAACGTGGGTCTCGTTAATGAATTTGACATTGCGCTTTGCATGTAATCGGATCCTTGGGTTCGTGTATAGGAATCCGCCAGGTCCCGGGTTTACAAACGAGGTTGATGTGTTTCGCATTGCCGAGGTGTCCGCCATATGGGTTTGTCGGCGGATTCGCACCCCAATACCTGGGACAATGTTACCGTTCTAACGTACTCAACTAAAAGTGCAGCTGACAAGCTCTTGTGACCTCTCTTGACCATGATCTTCTCCTCGCCATTGGAAGAATAGTAGCTTCATTATTTAAGACAAATTGAGTCTGAAAGCGTGCAGAAAGGGGGTTCATGCGTGCTTCATGTCAATCACGAACTCTAGTGGCATTCCTTGTAAGGCAATACGTACACGAGGCAGTAAAAAAAATTCGGTTTCAATGGTCAATATCAGAAAGGGGGGAGTTGATGAGAAAATGGATTACCTCGTGCGATCTATAGGGCTTGATTAGGCGACGAATTCAGCGACAGCGGGTATTGGGGGCCTCAATCATACATGGTTGGGGGGGAAGCCCGGCGAAAGCTTGACCAATCACTTGCCAAGCACTAGACACGTTCGAAGAGGGACATAAACCTTGTTCGGCCATAACGCATCAGGGTCCAGGGCGGCAACGGGAAAATGAAAACAAGTCCCCACACTCACCTGGAGGAAATTCTTTCTGTTGTTCCATCCCAGTGGGGTTGTGAGATACTTTCCATTCAGGTCGATCCGGTCGAAGCCTCCGAATCGTTTTTCGTCAGAAGAGAGAACAACGTGATATTCGCCAGGCTCCTCGACACCCACACGGTAATCGGCGAACGACTGTGTGGGATGGAAGTTGAATATGAAGAGTAGACCCGCACGTTCGAACACTATGACTTTGTCAACCTAATGGTAATGGTGAACTTGGCTTTGACGACTCAATTCCAACTACAAATTTCATTACCTCATGCTTGAGAGAGACATACGCCTGGGATAAGGTGAATAAGTCCTGTGAGATAGTGGTCCTGATGCGATCCAGCAAGTCGCCGCTCACGAACCTGTGGCGCCTTGAGCCAGCCATATTTCTCATCCAAGTTGTTCATCTCAGCATCGAAATCGTTCAGATACTTGTATCGCAGGAGTTGATCGTCGGGGAGATTAAATTGCCTTCGAGCATAGTGGAAAGAATTATTATTTCCCACCCTTGGGAAGTCGAGCCACTGGAAGGAAAAGTTGATCAGGAATTCATACGACTTGAGGGGGGGGGGAGGAGAGAATTCACCTCTGGATGACCGAATTCGTTCCCCTCGAAATTTAAATATGCTTCACCACCTAACGAGTGTACCAGTAATCTGGATCACGTCGGTTCAGCCTTCGTGGGGAACTAACGTCATATAATGAGGTTACCTGATGATCTTGTGGAGCGATATGCCCCGCTCGATGGTGGGAGTGAATGGGGATAGATCCGACATATTCGTATCTTAATTGCAAAATTTCCATCAGCATGTCATGTCCACGTTCGGATCACACTAACAACTCACACATCTCCTTGTCCATGAGCCAGAACGCAAGTGTCTTGTCTCCAACCAACGCTTGGTCATGACTTTCAGCATAAGCGACACTCTTCTCCCTCCAGCGACGGTTCGTTAGCGTGTGGACAATATCGCCCATTTTCCAATCATCATCGCTTTTCTCCTTGAGAAGTTTTATCCACATGTCCGGGACGGCCATTGAAAGCCGGTAATCAAAACCAAGTCCTCCATTGGTCGCCGGAATACAAAGAAGCGGCATCCCAGACACGTCTTCGGCGATCGTGATCGAGTTGGGAAATAACTCATGGACCAGATCGTTAGCCTTGGAAGCCATTTTCAATGGGTGGAGGTGGCGTTAGAATTCTTGTGGCTTACCACCATAAGGTATACGACTCCTTCCAAGTCGACTTGGTCCGCAAAGTACTCATGATATCCTCCCGAGAACCCCGTTCCGATTCCATGATGAATGTAGAGCATACTAGTAACCCCATCAAAGCGGAAGCCATCGAATCCGAAGGTTTCGATGTAGAATCGAAGATTTGAAAGCAAAAATCTAAGCACCTCGTGGTGGCCATAGTTGAACAAACGACTGAGAAGAGAGCAGAACGCCCTTAGAATCGTGCTGCGATGAAAGGGAGGTGGCGTACCTATCCCAGAGATCATGACGACCTTTACCGCCTTCATGGAAGTATTGATGATCGGTACCATCAAACTGATTAAGACCATCGAGGACGTTTTTGGATGCATGAGAATGCACTACGTCCAGGAGTACAGTTAGTCCTAAACCGTGTGCAGTATCGATAAGCTCTAGCAAGTCTTCAGGGACTCCATATCTCGAACTCGCGGCAAAGAAAGACGTGACTTGATAACCGAATGCTGATGTACAAAGTCATTCAGCACAGAACATTGCTAAGAAAAGGATTTAGAAGGGCCTTACAGGCGTAGTACGCGTGTTCCATTATCGCCATGAGCTGAATGGTGTTGTAACCCAGTTTCTTTATTCGAGGAAGTATGTTTTGCGTGAACTCCTTATAGGTACCAACTTTGCCCTCGGGAGTCGAGATACCAACATGTGCTTCATAGATGCGGATACTATCGGGCTTGGGTGGGGAAGAGTGTTTGCGGGTGTATCTTTGAGTAGGAGGCGGGTTCCAGAAACGAGCGTCGTACGTCGGGGAAACAGTGAGATCCTGGGTAACGCGTGTTATCCAGGCAGGGAGACGGTCTACTTGCTCTCCAGAGGGCAAAACCAAAGCGATCTGTGATGAGATGGATAAGGGCATGAATATTGGAATAGGAGTGACATAAATGTATGTGCTATTCGCTAACTTTGACTTTTGAGTCGTGGGGGATGGCGCAATCACCGGTCGGGAGGGGGGGTATGGCGATTGACCATACACCAAACTCATCCCTCGCCAAAGAATGGGATGATCGGTTCCACCCATCTTGTTAACGCAAGGCCCATCCCGTCAGAAACAACGAGATCGAGAAGGAAAGATGCTATTCTTACTGAAGTCTCCAATCAGATATGCTTCCTTCGCATTCGGTGCCCATTCCCTGTAAATCACCGTGCCATCGTTGGCGACGTTGAAACCCAACTTGTTGTAACCTTTCGAAAAGGGATCGTAGCCTCCTTCGGTTCGTTGGATCTGTTCCTTCCACTTCTCGAAGAGTTCATGCCGAGCCCTGATGCCAGGAAGGAATGGTTCCAACCATGGATCGAGCTCTAAGACTGCTTTCTCGTCGAGGACCATCGTGCAGTGATAGTGAAGTTCTGGTTCGGAGGAACCATGTGCCTGAAGTGAACTGTATAAATATATTGGCGCCACACATTGAGTGGAGTATGCTGCCGGTCGGGCACTAGAAAGTATCGCGGCGACGTCCCCGACAACCGCCGAAGCCTCTTAAATTGAGAGCGACCCGGTAGAAGTACATTGAAAGACTGAGGGGGAGGTGGAGAGAGAGCCGAAGAACGAGCAAACGGGCTTAAAGGACATAAGAAAAAAAAAGCCTAGCGCCGACACGTAAATACACGGGCCAAAGGTTACAACCACCTTCAACAAGACCAAATACTACTTACAGCTAGTACCATGCCAAAGGCAACGAAAGAAATTAAGCCGATAATAAGAGATCGCCATTAGAACGTGAAAACAGATATAGGCACGCGAGCCGAGGCGTACGGCGGACGCAAGGTAAGATTGACAGAGTAGACACGGAGGCCTGGGGTACGGGGGCCGGTGCGTGCAGCGGACGCAAAAAAGAAAGAAGGCCCAGAGGCCAACGCGTGCAGCGGGTAACTTACCTAGGACTAGTGAAGAAACTAGCCTTAGGAACAACTTACAAGATCGCAAAAAGAGGTCATCCAGATATCCCGAGGCATGCAGCGGACGCGAAGGAACGGTCTATCTAATGTCCTGCCTAAAGGATGTGAGCACACATGCACAACTCTCATTTACAGTTACATAACGCACAACTCATGTGATTGACAATTCGGGGAAAAAATGAGCCCAATGGAACTGCCAAAAATAGAAATTGGTGGAAACGCTGGGATGGGTCGCGGGGGTAACAAAATAGAGTACAACAACAACATCCCTCACAACCCAGACCCTTGCATTCACCCCAAGTTGAACATGCCTCACGATGTAGACTTCAAGGAGTGCACAACCAAGCGGTTGGAAAACTACTACTATCTGACCTTTCAAGTGGTTCTACAATATTCGTACAGAACATGGGTCGTCACCTCAGGTTTTACACCACCTGGATGACAAACTACCAACACACTTTCCCTCCTCGTCCATATACGGAAGAGAGGATAAACGTCTTCTATCGCTACATTGATGGCATATGCTACTCTTCACCGGAGTCTATTACTGAGTACGTTTCCCCTCACTCTTAGCTTTTCCAGTTTCACCAATGTTCACTCTATGCAGCAAGTTCTTGATTACGTTTGCTACCAATCTTGCGACCCAATGGATTCTTGATGTCCTCTTACCTCAGAATCTGTCTGGCAAGGTTGGGTATATCGCGAGTGAGGCTGCGTGAGTTCTCAGACAGATGCCTGCATTCAGACGCTGACTGCAGATGCTGCATATATCTATGTGACAGATTGAAGCGACACCGTGCTGACACAGGCATCCAATGCCGAACCCTTGACTCCCCACCAAAGTTCACGGTAAATGACACTTTCACGTTCCGTGACTCTGCCAATCACGATCACAAAGCACACATCATGCAAGTGCGATCAAGGGTAACTATTATGTCGTCCACCGAGACGGGGAAGAGATGGATGTACCATGTGATGAAGTGGAGAAGTGGATGAAGGCAGCGATTTCATCACCTTAGAAGAGAAGAGTCATGTGCATTCAGACAGAGCTTCATTAATGAATTGCTGATCACAGATTTTTGAGGTTGAGTTGACTAACAACGGGACCGTGCACATCATGCCCAGCATAGATGAAGACAAGTCACCTCAGTACAGTTGTGGGAGAAACTTCCTTCGTGGATGAAAGTGTTGACCCGTGGCGGACAATAGCCGGAATGGCCTAGAACACGAGAAGAGAGAAGAGAATGGCCGATGGATGGCCAAGTGCCAGTAATTTGCACCACAGATAAGAGTCGGGAGTACAGCAGTCTGTAGCTAGTTTTGCACCATTTTTAGAAGATCACAAGGCACACAGATTTTTTTCGTTTAGCCGTAATCTCGTGCCCTAAAATGCCAAATTTGGATGGCAGTCGGAACGAAAAAATCGGGCAACACTTGTTGAAAAGGCGACCTTGGACGATTAGAAATTGTTCAAACTCATGTGCTTTGATATACATGTGCGGGCTATAACCAGATTGCTCGAATTGTCCAATGGTTAAGGAATTGAAGGCGTCAGTGTATTATGTAATTGTGAATTGCCCATGCTACTTCCGATGCGTTGAGTCCTGAAAGAAAATGGAAATATACAGTATCTCCTGCCAAATTTAATCACCACTGCTGGTATTGCGAGTTCATGAACTGAGGTGGCGGAGGCGGGGGTGCATATGACTGCCGTGCGTAGCCTGGCTGCACGCCGGGCTCATATCCCCCATAAGGTTGGCCCTGGGTTGGCTGTATCGGGGGTGACGGAGTTGTGGAGGGGAGTGGCGGTGGCGGTGGGATATTCGAGTAAGGTAACGTGCCTCCAAAAGCCTCAAAAGCAGACTGAGGCCGATTAGGGAGTCCAGCTGGAAATGGTGGAAGACCTGATGGCCGAGGGGCATATTGCCTACCGTTCTGCGGTCCAATACGTCCATCTTCCTGGGTGACGTATGAGTTCCGATTGGGAGATGTACTACCATCTCGGAGGGGCTGCTGCAGCTGCTGATAAAGGGTGGGAGGGGGCGGTGGTGGTGGGATGAGAGAAGACAAAGACGGAGGTGGGGGGATATTGAACCCACTACTGGCAGCGTGCTGATAGCTTACCGTTGGCTGCGATTGCGAATGAGGTGCCTGGTTTTGTTGCGGATTCGGTAGAGGACGCCCGCCAGGAGCAACTGCTCCCAGAGGAGAGTTCACTCGCAAGGACTGGGGCGAAATGCTTGGAGGCGGGCTGGCAACCAAATGTGGCGCGTCGTATCTATTATCATGCTGGGCTGTTGCACCATAAGTCTGATTCAGGATGGAATGAAGTGTTGCTGAACCAGGGTGACAGCCTCGGGATCGTGTTCCTGAGGACCATAACCAGGGTAAGGGGATAGGGGCGACCCAAATTGTTCACCATTCGGTGACTGCTGATAACGGTTGAAATGATGTTGGGAAGGAGATGGTGAAGGTGAAAGGGAGTCCCTGCTACTTGGATGGGGAGGAGTTGAATACGCCTGCTGATAGTTTGCTTGCAACCGAAGATCAGGAGCAGTGAGATCATTGAACGAGGCACGACGATGCGTAGGCCTAAAACTTGGCGTAGGACTCGGTGAAGGATACGGTATTGGATATGCATCTTGGACCCCTGGAACGAAGGGGGAAGGAGTCCTTCGGATGGGAACAAATCCGGAACTCCCGTTCTGAGAACTTTGGAAAGGGATTGAATGACGAACCGGATGATCTGGTTGGTGAAAGATGTTGGGTTGGGACTGATCATAATATGGATCGTGATACGTCTGGGATGCATTCGGATAGCCACTAGCACCCGTGGAATGACGCGAATGACGGGGATTTGAGCTTGTGGGACTCTGAATCGAAAGCGAAGACATGCTTTGAGTCAAACTCGCTTCAGAAAGACGTGAGAGACCGTGCATCGACGAATGCGTCGGATGCACCCCCTTCAGGTGGTCAGAGTGTGGAGGAAAACTATCCCTGCGCCGAGCTGGCTGAACCGCACCAAAATCATTGTATTGCGGACGGGGTGTGGTGATTCTGTTTGGATCTTCCCATGGTGCCACATATAAATCCAGTTTGGCAAGTGAGCTCGATGGCCTAAGAATTTCGGGTGGAGAGGCTGATAGATTGTCATTCGGCATAATGTCGTTGGCGTGTTTGTATGGAGTGGAGAATGAAGACTGGCGTGAACGGCTTGAATTTGTGGCAGTAGATGGTCTCAAGGTGGAGCTTGACGCAATGCGTTGCGATTCTGGTGCCGCCGCTTCAAAGATCCCTTCTCTGGAAGGTCGGGATTTGGCTGGCGGCCTAGCCTGTGGTCAAATCGCTAGGTCACCCTTGTCGCCCGAATGGTGCGGGGAGAAACTCACGTTTGACCAAAATGTCATCTCAAGGTATATTTCTCCACTGTACTTCCCTTTGTAGGTGAGAGGGTACCATTCTATTTTCACTATTTGAATTTGTGATTTCGCAGCAGAAAGAGGACGCGACACACCATCAGTCTCTCCCTTTGTAAGCACGTCCTTCAGCTTAATATTTACTTCCCCTATAAGCTCCGGCTCTCGTGGATCATCTGCATAACAAGATAGGCGCATTGTTCTATCCCTGTTCCAGTTTGCTTTTGGGGATTTCGAGGGAACGGGTGGAGGCTGTCCCCTGTAGCGCCGGAGGGTGCATCTTCATCATCATCCAAAATCGCGAACCGTATTTCGTCATCCCACTCTGGATGCTGACCTCCTCTCTTGACTATCTTAGTGCGAAGGCGCTGCTTGCCAATGTCTAGTGTGCAGTAAGGGTCTTGTCTGCGAGTAAAGCAAAACACTCTTGAGTTCACTCCACGCTGCTAACGCATCTCCACTCACTTCCCGATGTGGCGCTTATTTGGCAGGTTTTTCTGGTTATTTTTGCGTTAGCAGTTGCCCATTGTTCACGTGGAAACGCGCGCACCCCCTTAAGAACCACTACGATCAGCGTCCCGATCTGATCAGGAAGAGGAGTGGACATATTCGATGGGCGTCACCAGCGTCCGGAGCGCTCTCGACACGTTGGATGCAATTTTGAGAGCGTCGAGCCCGATTAGTGGCGAACTTCAGAATAGTTCAGCAATCCCTCCGATATACACAAAACATAACAGGGCTGTGTTAAGTAAAGTCCCACACTTTGCTCCTTGTTCAGTTTCACAGCTTGCGGGGCGGTAAAAGGCCAAGCCATTCAGGTTCACCCATGAACACAGCAGTATCAAATTAAAATACATATGTAGGGGTCTGTCTCAGTCCCTGGTGCACTGGCATGCTTCTGGTCAAGCCAAAGAACACAACAGTTTCAGCGGCACAACAGTGCAGTCAACATCTCCACATTGCATGGACTTAGAGTTGTGTAAGATTGGTGGCGACGGCACCAGGTACGCACTAGCAGATGGGGGAAGACGCTCGGGATAGGAATCAGTCACTCGGGTCTATGCAAGTAGTCTGCGAAGTTACAACGTCCGCCAAACGCGTGCCACACAGGATGCTCCGGGACTTGACAAGCGACACAGCATGAAATCAATGTGCAAGGAAAACTCTTTATTAAGACCCTTTGGCCAGTGACCCATTACTTATTCATGCCTCAGAAGCAGCAGCAGCAGCTTTGCGTCTGCAAGAAGACCGTGGTTAGACACAGGCCGAAGTTCGCACGTGTCTTGGACTCACAACTGGTACCCAGCGGCAAGGATAGGAATGCTAAAGCCAAAACCGAGGAATGCGACAGTCTTAAAAGCGAACGCCTTTTTATTCCTGTATTGGAAAGGCATATTCTGCGCATGGATGAGAACAAACGTGTGATTTCACAGCAGCGACGTGAGCCACCCACATTATAAACAGTGTTCTCAATATGCACACCCCGCACACCCTTGATGGCTGCAGGGGATTGCCTCAGCATCGTGGTACGGGCCGTCGCTCGGAGTAAAGTCGACATCACTGCACTCGAAAGGCCGAACGTTAACGGACGTCGCTGTTCCAGACCCACGTGATACGACTGCAAGCTTCAACTCAATATTCGATCCACTCGTCTGAATTTGGATCAGCTCCTGCGGTCTTAAATAGAGGCTGGTGACCTGCCTACTGTTGGTCTCGGACATTAAGACGAATGTGAACTTTAGGGCCCCAAATGTCGCACTCTCGCCCCATCGGGGGAACGGGCTGGCCCTCACCGAGGAATCCCGTTGGACCAGTGCCGCTGGATTGACTCGTCGGCAAATGCATCAAACAGAGTTAGAGGTACGGTTCCGGGTTCATCGCGATCTAGAAAACCAGCATTTACGCCTCGCTCTAGGAGCACCAGAAGCGCCCCATCGCCGTGGTGCGGGACCGGGATTTCGGCCATGGAGGGGAAGGGGAGGACCTGCTAGACAATATGGGACACGGAGTAACCATCCCCTTCAAACACCCTTCAGCATTGTACTGATAACTTTTGCTCTAGGATTCCGCCTCCCGGTCCCAGTTATTCCAACTCGCCACGACCGCCAACTCCTGAAATTGACCCGGAAAACGGACGTGTGGATGTGAATGATTTTGACCTCTCCATCATCACGTCCCCGGAACCCGGTGACGCGAAGTCCATTACCGATTTTCCACAAGGCACCTCACGATCCTCAACACTCGGATCGGGTTGTCCAGTGGCTTAACCTCAAAAGACCCTGCATGGCCCAGGATTCAGGTCGACGGGATGGTCCCCAGAGCTAAAATGCGCAAAGCTGACATATTAAAGACTCCCTCTGAAGCAAGTCGGATTGGCGACGCTCGAACTTCGTCTCCGATGGACCATCACCGCTTCACACCCCCGCAGTCTTCTGTTTGTGTTGCCTCCCCACGATCTGTGATCTCTTCAGAGAAAGGCGCCTGCTTCCTCACATCCGGACAACGTGGGCAACTCAGGTTCCGATGTCTCCCGAGCTCAGTCAAGCTCTTTCCCCAAAATCCTTTTCAGACCAAAGATTGTTGTGAACAATGAACGGCTTACACGCGCAAAACATGGTCTTCACCACCAGTCAAAACTTGAAAGTGGCGATGTTTGTCTTCCTTCATTGAAGCGAAGAAGAGACCCGGACAGCGTGGTCCAACCCGAGGATCGCGGGCCTACTGGGAAAAGGGAATATAACAATAGCAATATTCTCCCCAATCATCCATTGAAGCAAAGGAGCGACGATGTTGTGCCGCCCGAGGACCGTGAGGTTATCGTGAAAACGGAGTCGAACGATGAAGTTGATACTCCGCTGCCACCTTTCGACGACCGCCAGGATGGTGTCCTTTTTGAGCCCATGAACGACGCCTGCCGTTGGATTCCCGGAAGATCCGACCGTGAAATCAAAGCCTCACGTCGATTATGGCGAAAGGAATTCTCAAATGGTCCATCTATGCGGGGGAAAATCATACACAGGGTGATATATCGGTTCGTTCCCTGCTCTTCGAGTGGTTGTCGAGGCTAATTCGAGTTTGTAGGAGCGATGGTATGGCCATTCACTGGTAAGTCATAGCAAATTATCTCTCCTTTAAATGATCAAAGTGTGCGTAGGCGAAGGGCAACATCAGGCATCCAAGCTGATCCA
>NW_024067174.1:0-107264 GCF_015039405.1 Cantharellus anzutake
CATTTCTGGATGGATTGTTAATCGAGACTTATCAGAACAATGTATCTACTAACCTCCCCAGACAAGTTGTTCGTTGCCTTTGACCTTTTTCTTAGAAATGACCTTCAGCGCAACATCACTTTGACCCAGCACCTTCACTCCAGGAGGATTGGTGTCATCCTTCGCTGGATCCCAAGTAGCGCGTAGCACTTTTCCAAATGTCCCTTCACCTAACTGTCCGTGAAGATCATATGCTTTCTTCTTCACGAACGATGGGGTTGTTTCAGGAAGACGTCCTTGAGTTTTCCCATTGTACGCCAAATATAGAATCCCTGAGTTGAATCAGGCGGCTACTGGCTAAGGTGTGAGTGACGGCGGAAGCGCCAAGACGTAGTGCCAGACTGGAAGGTCCCGGATCGAGGGCTGTGCATGCTTGCATTACATAAGCATCCCCCGACCTTGCCCGCACTGATCGCGGTAACTCCGAGGAGAATTGTATTGTTACCACGTCTGAGCTTCCACGTCGTCGACAATCCCAGAACCATTTGGACACGATTATCGTCGGACTTCATTGGTTTTTGCGCTGTACAGCCTATATTTCTCACCGTTGACGTGACACGCGTGTGGCTGCGGTAGCTTTTCTAAAACCTGCTCGGATGGAGAAGCATCCACACCCAAACGACGTGTTTGGACCATGCGCCAGAGCTTGGGGCAATCATTCCCCCCGTTCTAACCTAACGAGAGTGACGGGAAACACCATTCGATTACCCAAAGTCTCGCACTCGAACACCAACTTAATAGTGAACTCGATAACGAAGTATTACACTCCGCCACTATGAAAAGCCATGAGAACGAGCCCTTTCCCTCGCCTTCTTCTCTTAATCCTGAGGTCCTTCACTCTATCGTCGTCGAACTCCGAGACACCTTGAAGCGCGAACGTGACAACTTCGCGACCGCCCTGCACGACGCCGTGACTAAATCCGCACAGCTTGAGTTGCGCAACGCGGATCTTGAGGAGAACTACAACACGGTAAAGACGCGCGCAGATGTTGCGGAGGGAAAACTGGTAGAAATGGAACAGAAATACACCGAGAGTGAGCAGTCGCTTACCATGCTCCGTTCCAAGCTGGAGGACAGTAGGAGGAGCATCATGCGTTTGCAGTCGGATCTATCGAAGCGCACCAGTACGCTGGGACGTCTACATCCCAAAATACGAAGCGCATGAGCTTGGCCGGAAGTGGGTCAGCTGCCGCCCAATCGCGAAACCCCTCACACAGGAGGATTTCAAGCATGACAGACAATCTCATGGCCCCGTCTTCAACCGCCTCCCCAGACCTTGCCGGTGTTGGATATTTCTCTTGCTTCTCCCACTTCACCCCCTCTCACTCCTATTTATGCTACGAACCCCTCTCCCCGTTCTTTATCACCACCTGTTGATACATTAGCGGACCAACTACATCCCTCCGCCGCAGAGATTGCCTCACTTCAGGCTGAATTGTCTGCCACAAAGGTGGCTTTGATGGAAGCAAAGGAGGCGAGACAAGCGAGCGAGGACTGCTTGCGCGCATTGAGAGAATTTATCGCATCTAGTTCCTCGCCCTCAGATGGGAAAGATGGGTTGAAGTCGCCAGATTTTCTTAATATCCAGCTCCCTCCATTGCCGACAGACACTTGCGTGGATAAACACGGGGATCAAAGCTTGGACTCTGGGAGAAAGGCGGCTGCTGGCTGGGGTTTGAGACTTTGGAAGGACTCGTCTTCATCTTCGGCCTCAAGCACCCCTTCGTTGTCTAGACCCTCTATCGATAGAACTCAATCGTACATGTATGATGGCTCCCCCACTACAGGCAATGTGCCTTTATCTTCAGCTACTTCGATCAACCAAGCACCACCTCCACCGTCCTCATTCCGCTCCAAGCTTGGCTTCTTCTCAAAAGTAGCACCTTCCGCGTTCGCCTTTCCCATGTCTCGAATCCTTCGGTATCCAGCCAAGACAGTGGCGCAGCCAGATCGCCTGGGGATAGGATGTCCGTTGCCTCGTTGTCTAGTAGGACGATTGACAGCAGCTCGGAAGAAGGGCCGCATACGGATGATGATCTTGTACCGGTCATTCTTCCTAAAGATAGCGGGAATACTTCTGACGATGTGAAGACGCCAGTTCACAGTGGCGGACATTCAAATACATTTGTTGCCGCAGAAAGCGACACCTAGCGAAAGCGTTGTGGCTGGACCGCCCCAGTCGGCTTCCCCCATTTGGGCCCCCTCCATTCCGAGTTGTCATTCCATTGTTTCACAAATCGTGATGATTACGAATGTTCCCTTGTCACTTGTTCATTCTTACGACGGACTTAATGAAGGTATACACGCCGATTTTTGAGCGCTACAGCGCACGTCTACACAGCACAATAATAGTATGAACGCTAAAAGGGGATAATGGGGATAATGGTCCCTACTGGCTCCTAACCTAACTGGTTTTATCATTCAATCGAAAGTCAGTTGGCACCCAAGCCAACTCATCATGATCTCCAGGAACCTCTTGGCTTCCATGAATTCTGCACAGACTCATTCGGTGTCGGACATCCATGCAACATTAGGCTGAAGCAGCCTTTATAGATAGAGGGACTGACTTCTAGAAATGGCACAGCTTATTCGGTATCGGGCGTCCATGCAAACCACTTCTCTGAGCTTGCGGTATTGCGCTGTTACTATGGGTCTATTGGAGAGGGGGAATGATCGAGGGCCCGACCAATTGCAAATGCAGCCCAGCATCTCTGGTGACTGTGAGACTGGTGCCAGTTTTTTGGATTGACACTATTGCTGCAGAAGCTTCGGACACAGGCTGAATGCCAACATCGTCTTGCCGGCGAGTGGCTCCATGGCCGCCGTACGAGTTGCGCGACCAGTTGACATCCTGCATTATCCCGAACCTACCACACAATATTTGGCCTTGCTTACATACGTAAGCTTTATGGTAGCGGAGTTGGCATCAATCGTCTCGATTACATATTTATCCTTTCTCCGTTGTCAATCAATTGGCTATCTATTATGTTGTTATGCATTCGCATTCTTCCTATCATCATTTCTTCATCACCTTATGTATGTATCTATCAATCGCACACCCTCTCTCCTATGGAATACGTTTCCGATAAAAAATACTGATGAATTTTTCCGGGTCAATTTATAGTTCAATTGTATGGTGCACACCCATTTTTATCTCTTTGGGCAATCCAAAGTATGCAAAATGGGAGTCTTTACTTACTCTATGTGCTTTCAACGAATTATGCAACTGCATCTCATTGTGGGGATTTGTATTCATGATGCTGGGAAGGGTCGTGCATGCCCATCTGCTGAATTGACGGAGCCACCCGTTATCCCATGGTTCATCACCTTGCGCTATCCGAACAACTGGCTCAAAGTGCATCAACATCCCTATCATTGTACCATTCCCCCGGCTACTGCGGTCAACTTTGTTCCAGCTGCTATCCATCTTATTATTATGCAGCCACTCAGCCCGGGGGACACTCGAACGACGGGGGAAAGATCATCTCTCATAACGTTGTAACCACGCAGCGGTATAAGTGGCTAAGGCAATAACAAGATACATATCAGACAAGAAATATGTTGCGAATTAGCGCTACATGTGGAACGTAGTGCCAGTGGCGTCACCAAACAGTGAAACATGTAGTATATGGATAAAGGATATGATATCAATAACTGATATGAGCATGATATGCGTACCGGCGCGTCGTCATGGCTTGTTCATCCAACATGTCTTCAACGGTGTCGTTCAAGACGGAATTTCTCATCGTGGTCCAAATATAACTGCAGGTGGCACCCTGCGGAACCATCCCAGTTGTCATGAATTAGCTGACACTTTTGTTATTGTGGCTTGGACACTTCAATCTGATGGGTTTTTCGCTGCTCTTGGTACTTGTGCAAAGCGGGGGAACTGCCGAGGAAACGATCAGGGATATTGGCATCTTCCGCTCGACTTGAGTCGCTCTTTTCTGGCATCATCTCGACGGTGTTGATGGATTCGCTGGATGGAGGAGTGTAGGATTGCATATACAAGTTTAACCATTGTTTTGATGCGTGGTCGTTCGTCACAATCGACGGATTGCGCTCGCTGGTTATGGTTGTGTCTCCCCAGATACCCCTCACAAGAGGAAGGCGCTCGGATGAAGTGGATCGATGCTGAACGCGTTAAAAGAGCCGGAAATGGTCTTTGCGGAGCCATCGAAACACTGATTTATGTAGGGTGCCTTTTCGGCGCTGTTCACTATTATCTCTGTGCTCGAGACCTATGGTGTGTCACCAACCAACCAGTAATAACCGTACTCCGCTGGGCCAAATACATACTGAGGGCGTTTCGCGCTCTGACTGAAAGCAGAACTTGGTCTTCTGGTACTGGTACTGGTACTGGTTCGTTTGCAACACGGCGTCGCTTCGTTCCCTGTATACCCTGTATAGCAATCCGTTGAAAAGGTAAATTACCTCGGCCTCGTGTCCGTGGCAATAGTTCCACAATATTTTGGGTAAACTCACTCTGAGGTGGATCCTTTGGACCGAAAAAATCTGGGGGCCACATGGTCAGATTATACAAGAAAATGACATCACGTAAATGACTCCAGTAGCATCACACTGTCCTTTGTGCCACTTGGAATTGAGTTCGTATTGTTATAGCGGTTAAGCCGCAAATTTTTCGTAGGTCAGAGAGGCCTCAGGCTGCCAGGGCGGCCGTACATGTTGGCGGTGGCACGATGAGGATTGTAAGCTCGTGTTCCGATTAGGAGATTTACCACGGCTTCATAGCCGACATCTATGTAGGGTAGTGAGTTGGTCAAGCTTCATCTGTGGCGGCTCGATGTGACAACCACTTCACTAGATCCGGCGACCGACGTTCCCAAATTCAAAGGGGGAATATTGTCATTATTGTTATTGCGGTCTTCAATCGTCATGCCCGAAATCATTCAATTCTTGGATCAAGGATATCGAAGGAATATGGTGCCTGACAATGAAAACCCGAGGAAGCAGAGATACAAAGAGACTATAAGGAGCCCAAAGATGGGGTGAATGGGGACGGACTCCCCGGGCATCCGAAGCCGCCAATGTACGGTAGATGCACACGCTATGTGGTGTTGGTACGCGAGACCCAGGATAAATGGACTTCGATAATGCAAATAACACGAGGTACGCGGCAGTCCGAGCAGGCACAATCAGTTAAGCGCCCATGAACCATGCGAGGTTGGATCAAAACGGAATCACAAGTCCTCGTGGAAAGTTAAACTAACTTTATACGTTAGTGCAGCATGGGATGCGCTTCTTGATGTAATGAGTGACACATGGCGGTCACCGGAGCATCATTTCCGCACGTCATATGTGTGATTCGCGAGTACAGAGCGTGGGTAATGGCGTTAATTTCCGCGTATTACTAGCGCCTGGCCTATGTTGGTCCCTCAGAACGAGGGGATACCCAAGGGTGCGGGCTTGATCTCAGTAAGGCGGCATGGAAATTCATCCAAGAGACCCAATATCTCATCGGCGTTCACCCATAGTTCATCCAACGATTTACGACGCGGATTCCTCGATTGCGCGAGTCAACATCAAAGTGAACCTGTGAGTCACTGGGGAGGACTCCAGCCTCCGTAATATTGAGAAATACTGGTCCAATGGAGCTCAGTACAACGTCCGGCGCATCAACACGGTGCTACCGTGCCCCCTAAGTATAGGAGAGAAGGAGAACATGGGGATCTCCGGTTGGACTTCGTGTTCTCACTGCCTTGAAGGGTGTGTACCTCAGTCATTCCACCCACCCCAACGGCTGCCGCCATTCGAAGTAGATCCGCCGAGAAGCATCCTCTCAAAGTCGTCAGGGACAATGGCAAATAGAGGGTCAAAAGTTCATCCTATTATAACATTAGGACCTAATGGTGTCGTCTTCCTGGCTGTTTTGGCTGATTCTGCGTTTCTGGTTTCAAATGGCCCGTACGCGGACTAGCTTGAGCGATGTCCGGGAGGAAATCTCTATACGTCGGCTCTCGCCTTACTGATCTGACCTCTTAAAACTTGTGGCTGGACTAATGCAATGATCGGTTTACTACTGGCTAGCGATTCTGATGCACTCAGAGGACTTGAAGGATGACTTTGAACTGCTGGCCCAAGGCTTGACTTGAGCTGGGGCACCATCCCATGGTGATGTTTAATTACAGGTCGACGTGCCTACGTGACCGCCCATGGACATGGTCCTTATGATCTTCCTTGTTATAAACATGAACGCTGAACGCTTAAAAAATGGCTATTTCTTTCTCTCCCTCACTTCACGTATCTTGAACTGATCTCGTCTACATCGTCTTGGCCGATAACTTGTAAATACTTGTCTAGCGCTGACTTATTCTAATAGGTAAGTCGCGCTCTTATAACGTGTAACCCTCCCAAGCTGTTCGCACTGTCTAGGAACCATCGATTTTGGCATCCTCTTGATTATTAGGAAGCCTGAAACTCGAGGTTTCATGCTTTTTTCACGAGTCTGCTATCGATCCTGGTTGATATCGTGTTCGCACATATGCGCTGCCATGCAAATCACCTCTCAAACGGCATTAATAAAGCACCACCGAGTCGGCTCCGTGAAGGAATTGTGACTTGTTTGTCTCTTCTAGCACTGCATTGGCTTACGGACTGTAGAGACTTCCAGTGACTCTTGTTTACACCTCGGTCCCAACGTTAATGCTTTCACGCAAGTCTTGACATTCCAAGTAAGTAAAATCCTGAGGGCGCCGGGCCTTTTTCAGTTTTATCCACCTTTCATTGCGAATATCTGATGCATGGTCAGCTCATAGCTGGCTTCCACACACAA
The DNA here is from genome assembly GCF_015039405.1 of Cantharellus anzutake. Lineage (NCBI taxonomy): Eukaryota > Fungi > Basidiomycota > Agaricomycetes > Cantharellales > Hydnaceae > Cantharellus > Cantharellus anzutake. The sequence continues at coordinate 6,833 of NW_024067174.1, forward strand.
CATGTTACCATGTTACTCCTGTGTTCATTGTTAGAGCTGTTTTCAAAAAATTCTGCTGATTCCGATTTTAACGAAAGAAGTCGCTCTGTACCACAATCGGCAAATTAGGACCCTGGTACCCATGACCTCGCTAACTTTGTGATTATCCTACATCACGAAAATCGGACTGGTGTTCCCAGATGCTCTGGAGCCTCCGGAATGCTCTAGACCAGGGGACTTTGCTCCAGTTGCCTGTCGGATTTTTGTGATGTATACCTCCCCGATGAAATCGAAACTAGCAGATTTTTTTAAAACAGCTGTAACAGAACCTGATCGACCCATTAATTCGCGCGGCAGGTGCTACCTGTTAAACCATACCGCTACCTCGAAATTACGTCAATGTGACACTTTTCCTTACGTGGCCATAAGTACCTCACGTGGACTTAGGAGCGGTCGAAGAGAAGTGTGTTGTTACCGCGTCAAAGAGTCTAAGCTTCCACGTCGTCAATTCTCCCAGAACCATTTGTGCACGCTCATCATCCGAAATCATTGTTTCTTGCTGCTGTACAATCTATATTTCTCTCCGTTGACATGCGTTATACGCAGGATCCCAGCTTCTACAAAAGTATACACGCGTTGAACCAACCATTCCCACGAGAGTGACGGGAAGCACTACTTATTCAATTACCCAACGTCTTCCACTGGGACACTCGATGGCGGGCTCCATGACGAGGTGTCACTCCTCCCCCCCCCCCCGAAGCGCGAATGCGACCACTTCACGACCGCCCTGCACCACGCCGTGCTTGAGTTGCGCAACGCAGAGATTGCGAAGAAATTCAATGCGGCAAAAGTACGCACAGACGCTGTGGAGGCCAAACGGAACAGAAATACATATAGTGAAAGTGAGCGGCCACTTTCCATGCTCCGTTCCAAGCTGGAAGACAGTAAGAGCATTATTCGGTTGCAATTGGATTAATCGGAGCGCGTCAGCACGCTGGAGCCGTCTACATCCCAAAATGCGAAGCGCATGAGCCTGATGGAGAATGGGCCAGCTGTCGCCCCCACACAGGGTTTCAAACGTGGCAGACAACCTCACGACCACCCCGTCTTCACCGCCTCCCCAGACCTTACCGATGTTAGATCATTCTCTTGTTTCTCCTACTCGTTCACTCCCTCTCACTCCTATCCATGTTATGAACCCCTCTCCCCGTTCTTCATTGCCACCCACTGATGCATTAGCGGACCACTGTATCGCTCCACCGAAGAGATTGTTTCGCTTAAGGCTGAATCATTTGCCACAAAGGCGGCTTTGATGGAAGCATAAGGACGCCAGACAAGCGAGCGAAGGCTGGTTGCGCCCATTGAGCGTATCTAGTTCCTGGCCTTCAGATGGGAAAGATGAGTTGAAATTTCCAGATTTACTTGCTTGATATCCGGCCCTCTACGTTGCCGACAGATACTGGCGTGGATCAAATCTTGGACGCTGGGAAAAAGGCGGCAGCCGGCTGGGGTTTGAGACTTTGGAAGACTTGTCTTCGGCCCCAAGTACCCCTTCGGCGTCCAGACCCTCTTTCGATAGGATTTAGTCATCCGATCACGGTCGCGGGTCCCACTACAGGCAACCTACCTTCAGCAGCTCCGATCAACCACCACCTCCATCGTCCTCATTCTGCTCTAAGGTTGGCTTCTTGAAGGTGGCACCTTCCGCGGTTGTCTTTCCCCGCGCTCGACCCCTTCGATGTCCAGCCAAGACAATCGGTCAGATCGCCTGGGGATAGGATGTCCGTTGTGTCGTTGTCTAGTAGGATGACAACAACTCGGAAGAAGGGCTGCATACGGACGATGATCTTGTACCCGTCATTCTCCCTAAAGATAGCGGGAATACTTCTAACGATGTGAAGACGCTAGTTCACAGCACCCGCCATTCAAAAATGTTTGCTGCCGCTGGACCGCCCCAATCAGCTTCCCCCGTTTGGGCCCTCCACTCCGAGTTGCCATTCCATTGATTTCGCGAATCGTGAATGTTCCTTAGGATTAACTTAATGATGTACACGCCCGCTACAGCGTGGATCCACACAGCACAGTAATAGTCGCGGGTTCAATGAATGCCCGAAGGGGATAACGGCAGCCCGAGGTTTTACTGCCCAACCAAAAATCACAACAGGATAAGTCAGTGGGCAACCCAGCCTACCCAACCAACTCATCATAATCTTCAGGACTTCTTGGCTTCTGGCATGAATTTGAACTGCATGCAGCATAGCTCATCCGGTGTCGGACATCTATGCAGCGTGTTTCCCGACCTTAACTTCGTGGCTGCCCGAGGGCTTCTAGACATGGAAAGGCTTATTCGGTGTCGGACATCCATGTAAATTGCTTCTCTGAGGCTAACTTTCTGGTGTTAATTGAACCTTATCCTTATGGGGTTGGGAGTCCGTGGGAATGAGGGTCCGACCAAATACAGGCGGCGAGAGACCGAAGCCAGTTCTTTGGATTGGTGCACTATTGCTCTAGTCCCCCAAGTTTCGGATGCCAACGCCGCCGACGGGGCGGACGGCTTGATGGCCGCCGGACAAGTTACGCGACGAGTCCCGACTCCCAACACCGCAGTCCGAGCTGGGTTCGGGCGCTTGTATTTTTGGGGTGCTCAGCATAACACCTTCCGTAACAGGGATGGGGATGAGGCTAAGTAACTTTGGCCATGGCAATGCACTATCTGTTCATTCTGGTTCTGCTCCCTGGGTTGTCTCTTCAACACAAGCACTTTTTCGAAGCATTGGAGTCCTCCACAGTGTCAGTGCCCGTAAAGATGGGTGCTTATATTGTTCATCTAGTTCCATCTCCTTATAAACATGTCTTGATTTCTGAGTCATCTGGCCAGGTGTCCTCTGACACTCCTGAGTTGTCAGACCGTGCCCGTTTGGACGGGAGTATTCTTTGTTCACATCTGGAAATCAAACAGGTATCTCCGAGTGCTTCTCCGTTACGGGTAACGGAGTTACATAGAGTAGAAGAGGGGGACTCTGTTTCAGAGCTTGACTAGTTTTAGTGCGCGCCCTACAAAGATTTGAGGGTTTGGCTATTCAATCTGCGGTCCTTTTGGGGCCTATACCTTAGGATGCCAGAAGTTGCAGTGACGCTGCCCGCGCCCCGATGTCGCACCCTGAAAACATTGGAAATGGTCACACGCCCTGGATGTCGTGCGATGAAGACGATCGTGGCTAGCTACTAAGTATAAAATCTTCCAGACGCTAGTGACTGAATTGGGGACTTCCAACCCACCACAATTAATGTCAATCTGCAAATCACTTCCCATCATGCATAGCCTAGCCCCCTGCTCGCATATGCATGCAATTTCTCCAACTAATGAGGCACATGGGCGAATCCTCAGACCAGCCATTGCTCGCCAGCATGCCCGACCTACAGAAGATGATCCCACACGTTATCATGAACCCTTTAGCGGGGGTTCTCACTCTGCGGTGTTAACACAGAGGCAGTACACCCTAGACTGGTATGTACCAATTGGATGGTTTTCTTAGTCATTCATAAAGAAACAACTACTAGACACGAAACCATCCACTGAGCAGGAGCCGCCGGGGCTAGCTATGGATGGAAATCCTGAGCCTACCTTTCGGGATGCGCAATGTCGTGGAATAGAGCGCAGGCCCCGGGAACTAGTCCGCTTCAGATACATTGCCCGGTGCTCAGGTGTCCATACCCACGTCACAAGTGTGAGAAGGCACAGTAAATGCTACTCAAGTCAAGCGACCTGAACATCATCTTATCAGGACATGTGTACCCAAAACAAACACATTGAACAAAGGCGCCCATCAAGTGTATTGATCGCCCATTAACCGGTCATGAACTACCGAGCTTCTTGATGAAAAGTTCTAGGAGAAATGCGATATTTCGAGGTCCAACTACTGGTTTGATGCTAGACGTCATTCCTTGACGGATATGAGGCTGCCGATCCTGTGAAAATATCCTGAATTGCATTCACGCACTCCGCATGCTCCTGCGTTTGGCATTTCCAGGTAAGGCGTAATAATCCCTCAAATACTCGATGGACTTTTCCGACGGCCGGAACTAATCACGATCTAGTCGGCGTCTGTAAGAATTTGTAGGAACAACAACCCCACGCAGAGACGATAGATACGGCCAACACCACAAGGCTGGGAATCATATACCGTGCCACAACTTACTAAACTTGCCACGTTATTTAGTTAGTCGATCAGGTTTTGTTGACAGTGAACACGGTTCAGGGGCAACATGTTATGTGTGGAATCCGACATTGTGAACCGTGAGCCGACCATCATGCGTTAAACATCCGCAACCGAAAGTGGATAAAATACATGTCGAGGACGAAAGAGGTCCTCATGATTTATCCTTACTTGGAATAATCTGCCGCAATAAGATCAGGCTGTCAAGGCTAGTCGTTGCATGAGTGAAAGCCCTACTAAGATTGAGGGACCGAGGCGACAAGAGTCTGAGGTCTCCACAATCCGGAAACCAATGCCGGCCGTACATTCCACAAAATGGCAGGTGGGATGTTGACGCAGTGGAGTAAAAGAAAAACGGAATACCAAAAGGAAATGGGTTACAATATCTCCACGAAGCCGACGCAACGGTGAATTAGTAATGCTGTCTGGGGGGATTTTCGACGTAATCGTAAAGGCTCAGGTTCCAGAGCCTCACAATCCAGAAGAGGCTGTGATGCCAATGACGATGATCTTAGCCAGGGCAAACAATTGGGAAGGGGCACACGTTACCAGCGTAGTAGATTCACTATATGATGGCGAAGCGTCGAGCCTTACAGTCCAGCTAGAAGGGGGGTCAGACAGTCGAAGGAGAAGCGCGAGCACAAGAGCAAAGACACCAGGACAAAGACGCAAACGAGCGAAAACAGATCGCATGTAGTCTTGCGGCACGAGACGACCCACAGGTTGAGCGGTGCCCCGCACGGGGTCCGTAGATGGCTTTGAATGACGCTCTGGAAGGAACGAGGCAATTATTAAGGCGTGACTGTTGGGCGGGTCCGACGGCGGAGCGGGCAGTCTGATGCCGCACTGCATAGGAAGAATGGGAGATGACAATGTGCAATACTGGAACGCAGCGCAGAAGCGAGTCTATCACTAACAGCGATAGCATATGCGTGAACAGGCTGCGGTGCGGCCTGCCGTGTTAGACACTAAAAGACGCAATAAAGAGCCGGGGGGGAGGAAACTTGTAGGGTGCAAATGTCGCAGCTTCACAGCAAGACCAGGAGTTTCTGCAGGGCCGCCGGAGTAGGAAAGGTAAATCATGTATAAATTTCCATGACAAACACGACGATGTTGACGATGACGTAAGCCTCACTTCAGAACTCGAGTGAAGTTCGTGTCCAAGTGTCAGCGATTCCTGCGTTGGTCCTGCTGGAAAATCACCGTATTTCCGCCACGGTATTATCGCCTCATTTCTATTTGACGGATGGGAAATTCATAGTCACCTTGAGCCAATACCCACGCCGCGACATCAAGATGAAGCTTTTTGCCACTTCTTTTTCCCTCAGTCCTCATTCCGGAGTTGAAATGCCTTTCTTCAGCGCTTGTAGTCATTACCTTTTCATGCAGTAGGTGGCCGCTCAGTATTTCCAATAATAGCGGAGCAACATTCCAGTACCTTATCAAATCATAATTCCAGCAGAGAAGGAAAAAGTTTGCTACTCCGTATCATGAATTGGGTACAGTGAGTTCGGATTTTTTTCGGTGTTTTCGTGCAATTTAGCGCTAAATCCGCAACCCCAACCACGCGCCATATGGCAAAATTAGCCGTGTTGGTGAAATATTTGTGACTAGTCCTATCGTCCTTAGCGCGCAGGCTCGTGAATATATGAGGCATTCAGCTTGGGCTAACAATGTCTGGCCAAAGCTTGGAAATGGCACTTTGACTTGCCCTTTAGTTTCTTGAATGCGCGTCCCGCAATATTCCTCTCGCTCTCAACCATCACCGTACTCGAGGATCTGTATCCCCATGGCCTGGATGAGCCACCATAGAGCCGAAAGGATGATCGCCAGCCTCTATCAGAACGGAGCACCAACACTTGCCGACACCGTATTACACTCTTTGCAAGAGGTCACTTCTTTGAAACCTGACAAATGGCGGAATGAAAATGACCCCGATTGTCGCTGTTAAATCTCACCGAAGTCATGCTCTTTCAGCATACCCACTCAGTTCTAAAGACTGTTTATTGTTTCGTGAGCAAAATACGTGGTGGGCTCCATATCTTCATGGTCAACTGATCTAATTCCACTCTTAAATTCGGCTTCCGCATTCAGGGCCCTTCCTCCGACACACCTTCAGTGTTCAGCCAAGACGTGGTGCATCCGGATCGCTTGGAGAGTATACCTCATCCTCTACCCCAACCCTAAACGATCGCAGAACTGGGGAAGGGATATGTAAATGGTCTTGTGTCATGAGATCATAATATTCCTCAAGTCGGCGGGCGGAGACTCAAGATTAGGATGTTCCAGGCGATCAAGGACATGAATAGCCGCAAAAAGAAGAGACAAAGGCATTGGGTTCTCCATGAAAGAATGAACTATCAAACTCATTTTTCCTCCATTTAGCCATTCCGAGACTAGTTGCCACGCGCTTCCACTGTTCTCAGGAATTTCGTAAATCGTGATGAAATTTCTGTGCTGCCTAGATCACCCGTTACGATCGACATGATTAAATAATTCAAGTGTACACATTGATCGCTCCAAGGCTATCGCGTGCACCTACTACACAGCACAATGCTTGCCGGGGAGTTTTGATAGATGCGGAAGATGAGAAACGCCGCCAGCTCACAGCCTGAGCATAAGGATGGTCGTTCAATTCAAATCCCAAAAAAGGAATTAGCGCAGACAGTTAATTTTGTGCTTCAAAACTTTGGCTAGAATATGGACCACCTGGTGTCGGGCTTCCTTGCTGGCTCCTATGTCTCCATCCTCACTTTCCAGACCGCAGCTCGTCGCACGCGGAGTCAATCGAACTTCACGCGATCGGTAGAGGTCCGCATTGCAACCAAGTGCGGCCCAACAGCTCTGGCGGGTGGGGCGAATACTAGGTCCTGGGGTCGGTACACCATGGTTACGAGCTCCCAAGTTTTGGAAACAGGCTAAATGGTAATATCTCGGCTCTCAAGAGTTAAATCGTGCGACTGTGATTCATGGACAAGTTCTAACATCATAGTTTGGATTGGATTTTGGGAGCTCGGCTACACTCTACAATTTTCGGGTGTCTAATTCGGCATCTTGTTTTCTGTAATGGGAATACACTACGGCCGTGAGTCACAGTTTACCCATGGTGATGCCTTTCCTGTTCGCTCTTTCGCGACGCGAAAACTTCCCCCTAGCGTTACCACTTTCAGCTGCGGTTCCAGGAGCCACAAAAGTCTCTAGGGAGATAGGATCTTCTAACAGCCATCTATCTCCATCTGGTCTAATGGAAGGACGACTTTTTTTGAAGCCAAAACATCTCGTGTCCAAATGCGTCTCAAGCTGACGAGCCCGCCCTTTATTTCGACCTCTCCGACTCATCTGACCGCCGCTTGCACGCGAGAACCCCTAACTGCCCCCCCTTTCCCCCGCACGCACACGATTTGAGGGTTCGGCCGTGATACTCAATGTGCACCGCTTCTGGATTTTAGTCCTGCGACATCATGTTGAAGGCACAACTACGATGATTTCGGTTTCATTTCCCATGGTCATATTGTTGGTTTGTCGATAAATGCGGCCCACATCGAATATCCCCCCTTCATGCTCTCAAACTCCAATGTCTGCCTCGACTTCGAAGATCCCTAGAAAACGTCATGACTTGCTTGAATCAGGCCTTGCATGCCTGGTGTGCCGCCACAGGAAAACTGTGAGAAACGATGTCCTCATGATTGCATACCCAACTCTGACCACATCCTTTATAATACCAGAAATGCGACGGTGTAAGGCCGATGTGTGGCCGATGTCTTAGGCTTGGGAAGCCATGCGAGTATGCAGAGGGAACTCCTAGGGCCAGAGTCAGAAAGCTACAAGAAACGATAGACAGCTTGGAGAGCGAAATAGCTGCACTCAAATCTATTCAAGGTTCAGGAGGCATTGAAACCTATTCAAGCTTACGAAGCGCTCGGCCAGCCATTTTGCCTCAGCTCAAGTGGATGCAGGAGCTCCACGTCCCCAACACATCCCATGTCCCCGAGACCATACCCATATTCCCTATATCGACTCTTCCTTCTAATATTCCACTCGCATCTACAGAGGAACAATCATTTTATCATCCAGGAGAGGCTTACCCAAGAGTTATCGCCCGTGTGGCAGTAGAACGCGCTCTGGCGGATTGGGACATTCGGACGGAAATGCCACACCAACTCAAAGATTATCTGTACGTAAATGCCCATCCAGGTCGCACTTCACGCCTGACTGCACTAAACATTTAGTCTTCGCATCTTTTTGGCTCACCGTTTCCAATTCCATTTTGGACCGCTTGTTGCAACGCTGCTCAAAGGCATGCCTTCCTCCCCTACCAGTGGGAAAACCTTTCACCCCTCCCTTTTGAATTCAATGTACCTTCTTGCTTGTCATGTTGGTGGGGGCTCCATGTCTTCCCACGAGCCCTTCTTCGTAGCTCGAACGCGCTCGGATCTAGAGGTATCACTGGCTTTCGTTGATCGTCTTGTGGACTTCCTCCTCGCTTCGACTCTGCTTGGAGTTTACTTCACCCGCAATCGTCGATATCCCGAAGCTTATACAACCTTATCCGGTGCCATTCGATTCGCTATCGCCTGCGGGCTGCAACCATTGACTGCAGCTCAGCGTCAAAGTGGCAGCGCAGGCTTACTGTCTCTTCCCAGAAACGATCTCGAGATGATTGAACAGAGGCACGCCTGGTTCGCGTTGAACGTGGCGGATCGCATACTCACAAGAGAATCAGGACTGCCCAGCTCATTGCCTGAGGATGTGAGTAGCCCAATTCCGAACCTGGTCGTTGTAAACTGACACAGGCCACCCTCACATAGGCGCTTGCCGAAATCCATAGATCTGCATGTGGCATCGGCTTCCAGGATTTGCCCATCAATGCCTTGCAAGCCTCCAACTCCGATTGGATTCATCATTGGGCCTCACCTAATATATTTCTCAATTTTGGCATATTCGACCTCAGTAGAGAAACAGATCATGTTTGTCTCAGAGCCAGGATGGAATTGCTTTTCGAGGGCATACGGCTCTTCCGTACGCACAATAGGTGTATGTCTACACGGAAACGATTTTTACACTCTGACTCACCGCCTGCTAGGCGATGCTCAAACTAACTCCTCATGCGTTCCATTCCGGAAAGTATTCAATTTTTTCGAGGCATCTCTCTTTGAATGTCAAAAAACGATGCCATCATTGAATAGTAACTTTGACCTTGTCAGTGGGGAGTACAGCGAACTTGGTTTTGGCCGCCCAGTTCCCCAAACTCAGAATCCCAACGGGGAGACGATCTTTGCCAGTAGACCGAACCCAGCCCTTTTTTCAGCGGAGGTAATGATGTATGCGGCGATGATCAGCTTGCAAAATGCTCTGCTCGAGTCCCCTCAAGTTGTGGACATGTCTGGAGAGGGAGTAACCACTGAGGCGCGCCGAAAGGCTGTGCAGGCGGCAAACGGGATGGCGGCGTTGCTCAAGCTTGTGATCTCTCCGTCTGCGAGCATGACGGGCCAGAGCCAAGCGGAGGCCGTCTTCTCCCCTATGTCCACCGTTTACAGGGACGTCTCGCTCTCGGTGGGTATTCTACCAGATTTTAGCGTTTCATTATTTTTACTCCAAGCTTTCCAGCTCCATGTCTTGGAGGCCTCTATTGTGATGGTGCACGAGGTCCAAAGATCCCCTACTTTGCCCGCCGACGAAGCCGAGTTTGGCAGGCTAGTAGGGAACCTTGATATCTTCCAGACTCTGGTGACTGTGTTGCGGGATTTAGGGGCATCCGATCCATCGATGTCAATGGGTGAGTCCTACAACGTCGTCTTTCTGCACATACTCGTGAACCCACCAACAGACAATGAAGTGCAAAGGCTCATTGGGGTCATCCCTGATCGCATTCACGCATTTCTGGATTTGTCACCACCGGGCAGCACAGGGGCGGGACACCGTTAAGCCATATGCAGCTCCCTGTATAGTATACCCTATAGCCTCAATTGAGTGCTGTTTCCCATAATTTAGGTAGTGGAGCTGAGAAGAGAAGATCCTGACCGAAATCACGCGAAAATCTTTGGCTAGGCAAATACAAAGAACATGTGTTGCGACCGACCTCACTTAGGTTGAAGTTCCGAAAAAACGCGTTGTAGAGTAAAGCCTGAAGACACGTATTCAGCTCCAGGAACTGGTCGATGCCGAAAACGGCGTTCAGGTGGCTGGGCACACACAAATGTAGGGATGCACCGGAGATGCCACTCACATGCATGAAGGAGCGCCGCCATCTTGCTAGGACATGCTGATCATTGTAAAGGTGCCATTGTTCGCCCTTCAGCCAGTGTACATGAACTAAGCCGCAAAATTGTGCTATCAGGCTTGAAGCATGGGCTCAAGTGCCACATGGCAGCTGACAATAACGGAATTCTCTTTACGTAGACGTTAATGACATGTCATACATAATGATCATGTTTACATTACCTTGCTTGCAAGGTACTTAGTAGAGGCTGGGATCTTGCCTAACCAACAACTGAGTTTGGAGCATGGCAATATTTCAACGGTCCGGTTTCGGTTCCAGAATGGTTTGGTTCTCGTGGTTATCTATAAAGACTTAGTTGGCAGGATATGCTAGATTAATTAGAGCCTCCTGCCTGAAGGAATTAGCTGGCAGGCGGCTATTCCCGAAACTCATCTGCAGCTCCAGCTCCCATCACCTTGTTACACTCTGGGAATCTCTCGGGCCAGCGGGCATGTTAAAGGCTATGCGATCGATTGGGACAAGACCAAATCTTTCCTAGACATCACAGACGATACGGATGGGCGAATCGACGTAGCCATGATCCAAATCATGGAATACGTCGACAGATCTACCCATTGGATTTGCACGGCATGTCCAATCAACGCGGCCGCCAATGACGGCTTCAAGGTGATCTTGTTTGATCCTGAATCGTTGGGCGGGGACATGGAGGCATTAAGAAAGAAAGTGCCAGCTAGGTCATTCACTTTGAAACTGTCCGAAAACGCTGTAAGCACCCCCGTAAAAGTATTAAATCCCCACAAGCAAGGTCATGGCCACTGCGCGGCCTTTCTAGTGACCGAGGACACCGTAGTGCTGGTGTAATAACTCCAGGTCCCCCGGTTTGTTGAAATCACCATTCACGCGACCAGTGCTTCGGGGATGGCAGCTACTACCCAATAGTACTGTTTCTAGTTACTTCCGGAGTCTGCGAACGCTCTTGCCGTTCGCGTAAAACGGGTCGAAAGGGCACTTGTCTTGGATGAGGACCTGATGGCCGACCGGTAAACAGATCTGACAAATAGATTACCGGTTTATATCACACTCTGGTGTGTAGTTACCGCCTATCAGAATAGGAGATCGATAAGCCAAGTGATAGGTCAGCATGATCCCTAACGTTGCTGCCTTCAGCTTCTGGGCGAATGCGATTGCTCTGGATAGCACCAAGTTCTTCACCGGGTTCCTGGAGAAATACCTACTGAAGTTTCGAAGGCGAAGAGGAAGGGTATGTTTGGCCCGGCTTTGTTGCACTCGCGTGCAGATTCAGCCCACTTTTTATGGATTTGGAATAAATACCGGTTTCGCGGCCATTTAGTGCCAGCAGCCGGGGGAGCTGCGAGGACTTCGGCGGTGGGTCTGGGACCTAACGGAATGGGTATCCAGGGTACTTGAGCGATTCAATTCAGTGGTCACCAATGTTCTCATATAGAATGGGCAGCTTGCGCACAAGTACTGCGGGTCGACCCAGGAAAATATCACTAGGTACAGTATTGTGGTTTGGTTGGTTGGGGGGTAGGTTGAACTGGATGCTGCGTTGAGTTGTCGTTACACAGGCGGTGTGTTTCGGCCATTGAATGATCATAGATTATAGTATGTTACGGGAAAATACTTCACCGGACAGAGGATTTGAGCAAGCTGAGGGGTATAAATGAACAAAGGATATCGCTGGATTGTGGAAAATCGGCAGAAGGGACTTCAAGAGTCGCGTATCCCGTGATGCAATTTGTTCTTGCCTCTAGAACTAAGGATGCATAAACTACGTTGGGTCAAAGCGAAGCCGTTGTGAGACGGGCAAATTATGGGAAGGTTCAGTTGCTTCTGAGATCACAGTGCTGTGGGCAGAAGAGTGTGAGTTTTGGGTCATGACGGTGCAGGAAGTATCCACCTTCAGGAAGAGGGCTTCGTCCCACTCATCGTCTACCATATCAATTTCGCTTTGGGGTACTATCCACTGGAGAGTCGCAAAGAAAAGACATTGCATCACGAGAATAATAGTAAAGATCGGTCCCGCAAAACGACCGAGGGTCATTGTCCTGGAAGTGCTGCTTAGGGAAGGACAGAGCGAAAATCGGTGTGCTGGCGGCTAACCTGACAATACGATCCCAAAGGCTTAACGTTTGAGATTCCGCGACGGTTCTATACACAATCTCCGTGCGGGTTGCCACGTCCCCCCAGTCATACATTCCTTTGATACGTGCGTGGGCCATGTGGGGATCATGCTTGCCCTGACCAACATATTCAATGGCCTCAGAGAGTGCTCTGACAACATCTGCATACGCATCCTAAGTTCTAGGAGACCAAAGATTATTGCATCTACCCACCGTCCTCTTCAGGCTTCGCAAAAGTTATCATATCTTCTGGGAGGACTTCAGGGACGCCCCCAACTTTCGTGCAAACGACATAGAGTCCAGCACAGGCGGCCTCAAGTATGGCAACACCGAAAGATTCCGTCAAAGAAGTATTGAGAAATATGGAACCCCGAATTAAAATCTACGTAGATTTGGGTCACTGCTAGCTCCAAGTTAGGGATTGGCAGCCAGGGAACATACATTCCGCACATGCTGATGGGGCACTGAGCCAAGCATGACGATTCTATCCTGTAATCTGTGCTTCTCTCGCATCTGCAACAGTGCGGTAAGTTTCGGGCCGTCGCCGCCTAGGTGTCCATGTCAGAAGGCATTTTAACGACGATTTCAACCCATACCAATAATGAAGTTCACATGCTGGTGCTTTTCACAAATCTTCGGTGCAACTGCTATCAACAAATCGACCCCTTTGCGATACGCCAATCTCGACACCACGATGATATTTACTGCATGCTGTGGGTGGATTAAGAATTTACGTCATAAACAAGATTACGAACAAGGCTTCAAAGATAGGGGCGTCGTTGACGGTTCAAACTGCTCAGGAACCAAGGCATTGGGAATTACATATACCGTTGAAGGATTTAATCTGGCTCGAAGGACAGTGTTTTCGCGTCTGGGAACAGTCAGTATCCAAATCCCATTGGGGAAATCAAGACAGAAGACAAACCCAGTATTTGAGACACAGATGGTAGCGTCGACGTTAAGAAGAGCTGCTTCCAACAATTTGTTTGTCAGGATGCCGGTTGCGTCGTCGAGCCTGAAAAGGCTGTGATCTGTAAACACGGTCCGCATACCCATCAGATGAGCATGGAACATTCCCTCATGAGCCATTGATGATAGACTGGCATGGCCATGCACAATGTCGATCCTTTCACGCAGTAAAATGGGTCTGAAGTAAGGCATTGATGTAAAGAAATTCGGAAGGGTGGCAGAAGATGCGATAGCTTTCAATGGGATATAGTAGACTTTAATGCCAGGAAGGACCCATCGCACTCCAACACGATTCGGGGGGTGCGAATGAGTGATTACGATCACCTGGATGGGGTAAATACACTGAAAGATGATTTGGATTCGTTTTACCTTGTGTCCGAGTCGAGTCAGGTTGACTCCTAGCATAAAGATGTGGTTTTCAACCCCACCTACATTAGGGTGGAAAAAATCTGAGATCATACTAAGCCCTGAGTCAGATAATGCACACGGCCTTACTCGTCTTCACGCACGCTATTCGCAGTCTGGTGCCAGCACAGTGCTTCTCCACGCCATCTCCCATAGGCCCAGGAAACCCATGCACTAATAACAATTGAGATGTGGCCTTCTTGTCTCCCTGGTGCGAGGTTCTTAGCCGTGCACGGTGGGCCTCCCAAACGAGCCTCAAACTTTGAAGCAACGCGTGTTGTTCGGTGCCGGGAACAACAGTCAACAACAACACGGTAGCCATCCACCTCCATCGACCGTGCGCTTGAACCCGTAGTTGCTTCAAACCCCGTTCAGACTAGCTCGCGAGACCAAGTGTACTGGCCAATATCTTCACTTGCCGCTCAGCATAAATTGGCCGCGTTCTCATGATCTAGAGCCTTGGATTCGTGACCCATTCTTCTATCTTCATGGATGACATGTGGGGGGACGTTCAGGACGAAGAGGCTTCCCTTCATGAGATTCAATCAGTCTCCAAGTCATGGAACCAACTGCCACCATCTGAGGGGCAGTCAGTCTCTTATTTAGAGCGGGCAAAGCTGCAAGGACGACTCGGGTCTCTGGGGAAAGAGATTACTTCTGTGGATGCATCTATAGCCGAGCTCGAGAAAGTCAGGAATTCGCTGATACAGGAGCGGCAGAAAGTGCAACAGAAGCTTGAGTTGCTGCTTACCAATAGGCAGGCACCTATTGCAAGGTCGATAGCCAATAGTCTCGTTTCGGGGTCAACCCAACCTCTCATTGATTACTCTGGCGAATTCGAGTGGGACGAAGACATGAAATCGAAGATGACCCAAATATTTGGAATACCCTCCTTTCGTTTGTGTCAGCAAGGGTAAGTCTCATGTAAGATCGTAGTGACAGATTTCTCATCTTTCCGAAGAGTCTGTAACGCAAGTCTTGACGGAAGAGATATTGTGTGTGTTATGCCCACTGGTGACTCGCCCCCTTCGCAAGGTCGAGGCCTGTCCTAAACTGATATGTTGTACTAGGGGGTGGTAAGAGTTTAACCTATCAGCTCCCTGCTATCATAAGTCAAGGTTGCACGCTCGTCATTTCTCCCCTCATATCGTTGATCACGGACCAGATATTGCACTTGCAGAGCGCCGGGAGTATGGCTGTGTCTTTCTGGCTACATCACTTGGATATCTGACTTTACTCACTAGTTCAAGCCGTGATGCTTACAGGCTCTACCCCCAAAGAGGAGGTCAGATCTATCACGGCTCGTCTCAACGCTGCTGCAAGGAGTCCCGTATCCAGTTCTGCCGATATGGAGATCAAGTTGTGTTATGTGACCCCAGAGAAGGTGGCGAAATCAAAAACTTTCGTATCCATGTTGGAAAAACTTGCGGTTGCAGGGAAGTTAGGTAGGAATCACTCCGTCGCTCCCGGTGCACCGTATGAAGCTCATCGGTTTCATGCAGCTCGCATCATCATCGACGAAGCCCATTGCGTTTCTCAACTTGGCCACGACTTCAGGTAGAGCGAAATTATGCGTCATACCCCGGACCTTTCTCAGTGCCCCCTAGACCTGACTACAAGAAACTCTCCATTCTTCGGCAGCTTCTACCCCATGTACCTATCTTAGCATTGTCAGCTACGTGTCCACCAAGAGTAAGTGTACACATCCACAATTAGTCAATATTGCTCATCTGTGACGACGCCCTAAGGTTCTGAAAGATCTGTTACTTATTCTACGTTTGAAACCGGCGGTGAATGGAAATGGCAAGCTAAACCCAACCCTTCTCTTCCCTCATTTATCTTGAATTTGTAGCTGCTACACCTGAGGGGACTGTGTATTTCAGCGCGCCGCTTTATCGTGCGCCCATTAATCTCTTCATGCTGCCATTGCCCAAAGTCTTATATCCGTCTGGTGATTCAGGGAAGAACTTACATTACTCTGTTTCGCCGAAACCGGCATCGGCAATAGCTGTTATCCAAAGCATAACTGATTATATTTTAGAAAAGCACAAGGACGACAGCGGAATAATATATTGTCTCAGTAAGAAGGCGAGTAGTGTGGTTGTCCCATGTTCATTGTTTGTTTGACGGTTGCTCAGGATACGGAGACAGTTGCACAAGGCATAATAGATGCATCCAACGGCCAGATTAAGATTGGGGTATATCATAGTGACGTCCCTGACGCACAGAAAGAACGACTCCATGTGAAATGGCGAGCCGGAGATATCCAAGTGGTGTGTGCTACCATTGGTAAGGTTCAATGACCTATAGGGACTGCTACAATGCAATGACCTGGAATTCCCCCAGCTTTCGGCTTGGGAATTGACAAGGTGACATTTCAATTGGTTCACATGAATGCATGTTTATTGGAAGGTTGGTCTAGTCGAACGTTCGGTTTGTGATACACCACTCGGTCGGTATCCAACGAAGTTGTTGACGTAAAGGGTTCGAAGCTAAGATTGCGACTTGTAGATATCGAAGAGCCTCGACGGTTACTATCAAGAAAGCGGGCGCGCTGGTCGCGATGGCAGCGATGCAGATTGTGTCCTTTACTACAGAGGACAAGATGCGACCCGTCTCAGTTCATTGACCTGTGGAGAACTGGAGGGCCAGGACAAACGTAAGACAATTGTGCTGATCCGGTTAGTGGGACTAATGACTCCAGTTTACGAGATGCTTCGCTTTGCTCAGGAGTACGTGGAGTGCCGCAAGATTCACTTCGCGAAGTACGCCCCCATTCAAGGGAAGAAATCATACTGATGAATGCCTTCAGTTACTTCTCGACCTCTTCGTCCTTGGCTTTGTCGTCATGGTCCGACACTATGTCTGATGGCTCGCTGAGCCGGTGTGGTCATTGCGATAACTGCTCCAGATCTCCTGAGTCTATCATGACTCAGGATGTCACAAGAGAATGCTGGAAAATCCTCAAGATCTCCGATCACATTGCCCGCGAAAGAGGGCGGGTAACTGTGGGGATGCTCAGTGACCTTGTGCGGGGTGTGGGCAGTGGTGACTACACGGCCACCTCGTCCAAAGGAGGGGGCAAAAGTTCAGCGAAACCGAAGACGAGGCTTGACCTCGATGAGGCTATCGGAGGCAAGGTCACAATGCCGAAGGACGTGCGTTTCAATCTGTGGTATCCGTAAACAGGTCCTAACGTTCCTTCAGGATGTCGAAGCGCTCATCATCCGCCTGCTCTTAACCAAGTACCTTAAAGAAGAGTTCTCCTCCACTGCTTATTCGATCAACGTCTATGTGACTCCAGGACCACAGGCGCTGCGACTTACCCGTCTCTCTTCCGATCAAGTTTCTCGAGGTGAAGGTCCTCGTATTTCCTGCACTTTCCTTGTCAAATCAAAACAGCGGCGAACGTCGTCGAAACCGTCGACGAATAAACGAAGAAAGTCCTTCGGCGAGGCGGTTGGTCTGGAAGATGGAACCGAAAGCGATGACTGCGTTTCAAAAAGCAACATGGATGCTGCTCTCCGGATGTCGGCCTCCCGAAAGGCACGCTCACGTCAAAATCCCCGACTGGCGAGCTCGAAAGACACTAATTCATTGCGAAATGATCTACTACGCCGGTCTCAGTCCCCCAGTTTTTCTCCAAGTGGTATGAAGGACGGGCGGTCTGCATCCTCGGAAGCCGATGGCTGTGATTCGAATGATTGGGAATTCACTCTCACCACGAAGCGGAAACCATCCAAGGTACTAGGAAACACTCGCAAAAAAACCAAAACTTCCAGAACTTCCTCGTCTGCTGAGGTTGTTGTGCTATCTTCATCAGAATGATAATCGAGGGACCAAAATCACGCTGAACATTAATCAAGTTAACCGATGCGATCTTGACCATTTCAAAATTTCCCTTTGAAAGTTAAGCAAGAAATGCAAAATGATGGCCCATTCCCATCTGACACATGAGGAACCCGTTAATCGTCCTCAGATTCTGGCGTAGCTTCGGGAGTTGAGGACATCGTGCTATGATCGGAAGATTCCGCTTCTGACTCGTCTTGTTCCTCGGATGTTACGAGCAATTCAGGCTGGTCCGGCAACCTCTGCAACATCTGTGAGAAGTGTGCGCCACTGTTGCAGGTACCTCGGACATACCTTGAATGCATATTTGCACACTTTAAAGCCTTGCAATCCCTGTTCCGTCCAGGCCTGCATGACAGATCCACAAGCAGTCAGAAGGCATTTGTTACACACATCTTGTAGGAATCACCTTTTCTACAACATAGAGCCCATCATACCTGTACCCCGAGGAGGGAGCGTAAGGTGAATTGAGCTTGAATCCCCGGAGCACTCGTACAGGGTTCCTTGTCTGAGCGGATCTCTGGAACGATATTAGGGGATTGCCAGGCATCACGTAGCGGCGCATCTCACTTGGAGACTCTTGTTCAATGGGCTGTCAAAGGTTTGATCACAACTCTGAGGTGCTGTGCGAAGCTGCGCCAGTATTGTCAGTAGTAGACAAGGCGCCACCAGCCCAACCACCCACATTCTTGGGGTTTTGCTTTGTCCCTTTGAGGTCGCGACCTGAAATTGGGTTCAACATCGGGAGACGATACAGGGTATGGATAACTTGCCGCCCGCCCCAGTGAAGGTGAATCCATCGCCCATGTCAACATCATCGTCGTAGCCTTTCAACGAAATCCAGCACGACGTCCGTTCAGTTGCTACGTTTAACTCACCTCCCGAAAGCGCTACCGAGTAGGCACCATCTTTCCCGGCGGAGATCCCAGCGACCCAGGGCCTTCAACCGTTCTGTACAGGTGGAACGTGGAATCAAATAATGGCAGACTCACGCGTGAATCGCTGCTTGACTCGCTGCCTGTCGGGTTTCGAAGACCATCCCAACGGGTACCCCAGGTATAGCACCATATTGCTTTCTATACCACTGTTTAGTGATGGGACGCCAATAATGATGAGAAGGACAACACACGGGTCGTGAAGTCTTGGCCCTAATTTGGAGACTTGTCGTTGTTTGGTCTCATCGATAATTCTAGGAAGCGACCTCCTTGACGACTTCCTGACTTTCCAGTCAGGTGAGGAAGGAGGAGATTGCGCCCGCTTGATGTTTTGGCCATCATTGGCATAACTGACCCTCCGTGTATTCCGCAAACTCCGCCGGCGTCCCTGATTGTTTTCTTCCCCGCCATCTGTGTCTCTCTTCAATTTTTTTGGTGTAGGGAGCTCCGTGTCGCTTTCCTCGCTTTCACTGAGGGGCAGCCGGCTTGGTCTTCTTTTCTTGGTCAGAGGGCGTTTTGCCCGAAGTTTTGACACTTTCTTTGGTGCAGCTGGTAATTTGCATTCATGCAGCCCCAGCTCTTCCTGTTTCCACCAAGTGACTCTATCATTACAATTGTAGACATCATGACGCGTCCAATCACGTACCAGCAGCTTGCGGTTCGCAGCCATGTTGGCCAACCTCTGGGCCTCGTAATCAATGCCATCATCCATTTTTGAGATGGATCCACGCGTTTCTTAGAGAATTGAAATGATCGATCCAAGTTCAGCGGAAATAGAACCTCTTTTAATGACCGCTGGACGAACTCGACGTCGCGTCTGTCGGAAATCGGAAATCGCCGTTACACTTGGCACGTCACAACACATTTGAGTCATTACAATTAGCCATGATGTGGGCAAATAGTATAAGCCATGTCTAAATAGAGTACACGAATACACCAACAAACTTGGTCTGGCTCTGGAAACTCTGAGAGCCCGCTCCACTATAATGGACTTGCGCAAATAGTATCTTTACAGTACTTTGAAGGAATAGTCCAAGTCGCGACACAAAAGTACGACTGCCAGTCTGGTGTCTCCTCAGTCCGCAGGCCACGAATGATATAAGCTGTACGTCAACGGTGATAGTCAGGAGGGATATATAGGATTGGCAGAGCGCTCTGCCTGTAAGTTGCCGGCCCACAGTCGCTGCGCCCGAAAATAAAACGCATGTGTCGGGACGGCCTCCCTGGGCGCCCCAGTGCTAGTCCAGACTCTTCAGGCAGTCATCTTTTGAGCTGACTTCTTTGTACATTGGAACCGAGGATGATTCCCGCTGCAGACCCGACAGACGTGCCTGAACTTGCACGGGTCGAAAGAACATCTCGTCTTCGTGTTGAACTCTCCGCAGATAGGAATAGCTCCCGACCTTCCCCCCAGTTTACCTCTGCCTTTTGGTTTGTCTGTGTTGGCATTATATGCGCCGCGAGCCGAGCCACCACTGTTGAGATGCTTGAAAGCGATGTCGTTGAAAAGGTGGATGTCGGCGAAGCAGAGGTGGTATCGTTCTTGGACGAACTTGCGCACGGCAGAGTCATAATTGATGACGCGGGAGTGATCGGTACAGGCGAAGAACTTGTCGAGCATGTGTGCATAGTAGATGTCGAGCTCGTCTCGTCGGTGCGGATAGGCATAAAGAAGGGCACGCTTGTATTTCTGAAAACCCAAAATCCAGGGGCCGATAGCTTCGTGGTATTGGGGAGAGACGGCATCGTGATCCTTGACGATAGCGGCGAGATCGATGTGTCTGTCGCAGACAAGGTTGCGCCACTGATCGTAGGGGAAGGGTGGCGGTTGTCCTCGCGCAAGGAGGCTTCGAACGGCAGCTCCTGGGTCGAGGTTGTAGATGTTGCGTAGACGTCGGGTTTTCTGCGGGGTGGTGAGCAAAACGTCAACGTCCCAAGGTCGATTACCTCCTGGGTAGTCCCAGTTCCAGGCATAACGAGGGTCGTGGTCATCCTCAACCTCTCGCAAGCGCTTGGCCCTTCCTCGCGCTTCGTCATCATCATCTCGCTGTCGACGTCCTCGCAAGGCTGTAAGCAGGCCCCCGGCTTGGTCACCAATTTCGACGGTTCGGTCATTGGGTCGATTGTTTACGTCCGGTAGAGCGCCGGGCAGCCCCTGTTCAGGGTTTGCTCGAGTTTGGCTACCTCGAACAGCTGCTTCTTCCCTAAATTGAAATGATTGGTCGAATCGGGCAATGTATCGATTGAGTAGCTCGTTTCGTTGCCCGCTGGTAAGCTCAGAGGCACCATCAAGGAGTGTGCGGAGCCGTCGGCAGGCACCGTGTAAGTCCATGGAGCGTTTACCGAATTCCGTGACGAGGCTATCGAGTTGGTCGAGGAGACCAGAGGATGTGATTCGCTTGAGATCGATGCCCCCGAGTGAAGGGTCTTGTACATCGGCAGGGCTGCTTGATGTTTGCGCCTTGGCATGCTCCGACATAACGACTGATCACAAGACGTTCGAAGAACCAATCAAACGGCAAAAGAGTCTGGTGATAGAAGTGCTAAGACGCAGACAGCCAAGCGGTAGAGGTGGCAGTCGGGAGAGCAGCGAAGGCAGCAGCAGCGGGTCATGGGCATAAGTCCGGAATCTGGCGGCAAGTCGGTTCCCACTCACTGAGAGAATACGAGATAGCAGGCGGTGGCGAGAGGAGTGAAGGGCGGTGTTACAGCCCTTTTATGAGTATGGCGTAAGCCCTACCAATGGGCGAAGTTCGATGCGTGCCTCGGCCCCGCGCATCCGCGCTGAAACATCCAGCGTACGGCGCCTTGAGTTAAATATAACAATATAACAATAAATTCGGATAAATGTCTCATTTCACGAGACTACGTAATCACGGGACAGCGCTCATTGCCCATCGGCTCAATGCCTGATCTCGCCTGTCTCAGCCACATGGAAGACCATCCTGCGATGTCCCCACTTTCAGCGCAGACCACAGCTCGCTTGGTTCCAGACCGTATGGTGAACATTCCGGCGCGGATGCCGGAGCGGGACAGTCTCAGCTATGGTACAGTCCAAAACCTAAAATAATAAACAGGAACACTTGCACGCTTAAAATGCCCTCCCACCTATGGCTCCTGTTCCCCTGCCATTTCCAACCCGTTCTTCCTCGGTGGGTAAGAACGCTTCGATTCAGCCCTTGGTCTGAAATCGCTGCCATCGCCTCTAACAGCCTTCGCCTGCTTCCAGTATTGACAACCTTTTGACGTACCCACCACCTCCCCATTCTCCTCCTGCTTCCGCAATATGTACTTAATATGTACTTAATCTTCTGCTTAGCTTGTATCTACGCGGTCGGGCCTAAATGCTTACCCCGTGATTAGTCTCGTGAAATGAGGAACAAACAGTTATTGAAATTCCCGGTTTCCGACTAGGCAGGACCCCAGCCTCTATCGTGGAATATAGAAGAGTTTCCGACAGCGTTTTGGGGCATCACGTCTGTATCCCACAGACAGTAACTGATGGCGTTCCAATTCGACTTTAATCTTGAGGAAGTTTCGGACAGCATTAGCGCCCCCAGCGGGCAGCCTATCCACTCTGCTACCCAAAAAAAAGACGGCATGAATCTCTTGTCAGATTCAAACATCGGACAATATTGCGAACTTCAGCTTAAGGATTTGGTTCGCGTTCAGTATTTTTCACTCCGTTCAGTCCTGATTGATTGCGTGTCAAATCGTCCAGCTTTCCCAGATCCCCGAAATAATTTCCTACACCCCTCTTCAACTTCATACGAATCCTCCAATCATCATTCCGCGTAGAGATTTATTCGATGTCAGATTCCAATTGATATCTCAAACTGATCCCGACTCTTTGAAGGATTCGATAGAACCGGACCCAAGGTTGGCATACATAGAAGCGCCCTCGGATCTTATGCCGGGTGCATATGAAGGTGGCTTGAAGACATGGGAGTGCAGCCTTGATCTGGCGAGTTATCTTGCAGATAGCCGGCCCTTTGGCGCATGGACAGAATCACACAAGATCCTTGAGGTACGAAGTAATTGTTAGATGATTTTGGTGCTCTAAGCTTAAAGCTGCATCAAGATCGGATGTGGAACTGCTGTACCCACCATGTTCCTCTTCCTCGATCTTCTGAATTCCCGCTACTCTTCAGGCTGCTCAAGCTTCGCGGAGGTGCATTTTCATCTTCAGGATTATAACGCCTTCACAATGCAGTTAGTGAGCATTCGCACCAATCGTCCCATCCCCATCTACTGATCTCAGAATCTCCAAGGTCACTGTTCCCAATTTACTCCTTGTTTGGTGTAAGCCTGTCTAGCCGGGTGAAACCATCGACCGAACAGTTGAAGAGTTTTATTAGACTTGTCTGATGCATCAGAAGCTTTTCGAAAGCTAAACCATGCTGCCCAGAAAGCCGAATCCAGCAGATCTGATTCTGGAGTGGACGAGTGCCCCGAAGAGCAACTGGAAATCGAAATAACGCCCAACTTGGTTGATGCTTTCCTCAACACGCTCCGAATATTTAATGTGTCCATCCGACTATTTGCAGGATCTTGGGAAGCTCTTTGCATTGCTCCTGGCAGTCCGTTGGTGGATGCGAGTCCGTACACCATCGTGCTCACATCAGAGACAGTGTACAGGATCGATAGCCTGGACTCACTTCTCCGCGTCCTTCAGATGTCGTCATCCACCGCTAAGCCGACAAAAGATGTTGAGGTGCCAAACACTCTCTGTTTGGTCGCTGCAAAGATTGTGTATTTTGGAGTGGGTGGTGGTGTGAGCGAATTTGTGCGGAGAGCGAGCGAACTCTCCGTTGCGAATGCTGACGGAAATAAAAAGCCGCGAGTGGAGACAGTATGGGAACAACGAGAAGGCGTTGCCAGAGCCGTATTGCGACTTCATTGGGGCTGACGAATATTTTCCATTACCCTTTTGTTGCGTTTATGGATACTGATGCCCTAATCGTATGCGAGGCTTTTTTCAGGCCAAGCTGATTGGGTATTGTCATACTTCTATTTGTCATTCGCCAGAGACCCTATGGCTCCTAAACCATTGACATTGAATATAGAATTCAATAACTTAGCTCAACATAACGGAGTAATAATCAATCGATAATGCTAAATTCAAGACAGTCCTGAAGTGCAGCAACCTTCTACCACAGCTGCACGAAAGGCACCAGGTCGTTCAGTAAGGTCCTCCTGTCTGTGCCAATCTGTGCCGTCATTTCGGCTTGCAGGCGCTGTTCAAGAGAGGGGAAGACATTCAATAACTCCCCGTCCAAGATACCTCTTGTCATGGCTTTGGCCACGGCATCGTTTCGCACCATCCTGGAATATTATTGAATATGGCACTAGGGTAGTGTAGGATGGATATACCTGTGTGCGCGTGGATTCAATCCGGCGATGTGTTGGACGTTGCGGATTAGCTGGCCTTGGAGCAGTGAAAGCCGCTTGAATACGGCATCAGGTGCAGGGGTGAACATCACAATCGACCCATTTAACGTTCCTGTCCGTGCCATTATTAGAAAAGGATCATGTCTGGAAATTCAAACGGGCAAACCATAAGTGAGAATGCTCTCAATATCCACTTGATCCGATTGATCATTCTCTTCGCCCCTTCTGGCAAGTGTCGCAATCACGTTATGATCTGTGTGGCCATGGAACTCGCTCCTACACACAAGGAGTTGACCATTATTGGACTCAGCATCTATGGGACTATCAGAATCAAGCAGGCGATGAAGGGAAGGGACTCAACGTCTTGGGTTGTACTCGAAGATTCGAATAACGCCTTCTTCGTCCGTGACCAAACAGGACAGCTGCCCGTCACTGCCAAAAAAGAAATCCGCATTTGTAACGGGGGTGGGTTGACGACCCTTTGACAAGACTGTAAGCTTGAATGGATCCTCCTAGGGACAAATAAGCATTGAACGATAGATGAACCATTTATCCAATACCTGAAAGCCTGCCAGCCATGTTCCTTTGAGCGCGTCACCGATAAGAATAAAATTCTTCAGCGACCGCAGAGATGTAATATAAGTCCCAGCATCAAGGAAAGCAACACCAACAAGCCGTTCATCTAAATCGAACCCCCGCACGAATATCTGGTAGGAATGGTGAGTGCTCTACCCCATAGAACCAGTATCACCTATCACCCATCCACCTTTTGGCCCATAGAAGAGACGAGGTATCCATTAATCCCACATATTGCTGTCACTGGACCTTTGGACTCGTCTCGGCATCGAAGTCGAAGGACATATCGCCCAGAACCGTCTGTCTGTGGGACGACCCCCACGATCTCAAAGATGTAAACCTAAGGAATAGGGTGAGAAGAAACCTGTTATCAAGATGTTCAGGCGTACAGCTCCACGGGTAGCAAGATCTTCTCCACGATCCATCGCTGTTCCAGCGACTATGAAACGCTTGTAGCCCGATGGTGAGCTGGCCGATTCAAGAACAACACACTCGAGAGCAGTCAACTGCTCATATTGAGGGAATTCATACCTAAGTTGACGAGTAGGTAATCAGTGGTCGCAAGTGTCATCGTGAAACATACCCATCAATGACTTCCCAAGTGGAAGGGGAGATAAGTTCAACACTTGAAGCCCCGCAGCTGGGGTCCGAGATGTTAGGTACTGTGGAAATTCTTGAATAAGATTCATTTCTCTCAGAGTTGGCGTCCATACCATCAGGTTGCCAAATCAAATTTGTGTCTTCGTCAAAAGAAGAGAAATTACGCTGGAGGGTTGACCCTGCTATAATGAACTGAGTGTCTGGGTGGAAGGCAATCTTGGAGTACATCCTCTCGGTTTGTACGGATTCATACGGCAGCTCCGCTCCAAGCTGGACGCCAGGAACCCATTGTTCTAGTGTAGATCCCTTGGACAATGTTCAGTCGGACATTCTGACTCGATGGAAATCTGTACCTCGTCGCTATGAAAAAGGAAATCATGGCGTGACTTGAAAGCAGATGAAGTGCTGAAACCAAAAACAATCTTGTGCGAGTCAGGGTAAACCCGCACTGGGCTACCTGATAATGCAACAACCCAAACAGGGTTTACCCCAGATATAAAGACACCATGAAGATCATGGTCGTCAGTCCCAACAGTGAATGGGATTAAGAGGCGAGGTATGCGCGGGCTGGAAGCAGGCACGTGGAAAATCCGACTTAATATTTTAACAAACCGAATGGGCAGTAGTTGCCTTCCCTCCGAAGGTGCATTGTTCAACACGCATCGATAGAGGATGAGAACGTTGGACTTCGTGGAAACCTTCAGAGGATTTAGGGAGAAGGACTCGAAAAGCATGAGATGAACTTACAACTAAGTGTGTCAGAGGCCCAACTTCACCTATTGTTGCCATCACCACCTTATCTACATCATTCGATGGATGTTGTGTCGAATCGGTGCCAATAACCGCGATTTCTTGGAAATTCTCTATGACAGATGGCAGGTCCGACAGTCCCTGAGAGGAAAATGCGACTTCAAAGGAGAGGAGAGAACGGATCTGCGTACAGAAAAGCTTTATCATTTCCTACAAAGATAAGTGAGAAGTCTAATCACCTCGAAATTATCGTTAGACCGATGCAACACAAGCCACTGTGTAGATTTGTCGCCACTCAAGATACTCTCCAAACTTTCTGTGCCTTGCTGTTGTGGGCGATGGACTGCTCTGGCTTCCCATTTTCCCGACCGGTCGATGTGCAGAGATGATGATAAGCAATTTGGTAGCTATTTGGGTTCGCCGTAAGTCCCACAAACCCGCAACGAAGAGCACGACACACCGTGAAAATGGGCTGTTTATTCAGGCTGCGTTTCGCTGTATCGCCGGAATAGACATTGACTGTCCCATCCTTCCGCTGCACGAGGATAAACGGGTCCGACACCTGCGCTGATGTGACATCAGATTCAGGAATGGTGTCAATTTCTTGGCCATCTTTTATGGGAACTCTTTTAGCCAAAGCCCACCACCACCTCGAAAGATTCTCTCACCTCCGTTCAGCAACCGTAGTGAGTTCGTCATGACTTGCATGATATTGGTTCGTTGGAAAATCGTTCCGGCTGCGAGTGTGATTCCAGGCGCCCGAGAGAGTATCTGAACATCTCCAGATGGACTCTTACCAAAAACCTTACAAGGCTGCATTAAGCCTGGTGTAAAAGACTTGATGTGAGATGACCCACCCGCGACACCCCTGGAAGTGATGTGGCGTGACTAGTTACGATAATGGTGTCTTCGAGAGACGATGTCACCGGCTGTTCCAGGCGCGATCCACGGAGTCGCATTTCGCGGCGTACTGGGAGACTCCAAATTCCTCGGTTGCCCCCGAGCGTTTGGATTTTGCGCTTCACTACGCTAGGTAGATGAGACTGTGCGAGCACAAGCATGTTGAGTCAAAAGAAACGATGGCGAAGCTTATATCACCTTGAATCGCGTTATAGTCGATGTACCTCCTATGCCTGTGCAAGCAAGGAGGTCCGGAACTAAACGAGCCTTCCAGGTAGTCGTTAGATTATGGAAGTCGGGCCCAAAAGATTACGATACCTCATGCGTATCAACAAAAAAAGCAAGGTCTTGGATGACGCCCCAGCCCGGGACACTATCTTTGACAGCAAGCCTCAAGGATTTCTGAGCATCATTGCCTGAAAACGTTGTTGAAGTTCCGTTTCCACTTTTTGATGTATTGGCATATGTCGTTGCGCCATAGAGATCTGGATGATCGATTTCAGATGCGGGGATCAAGGCATTTGGAATGGTATACCTTCATCAAGATCTTCATCCATATCATCTTGTGAAGGTTCTTCCCCCATTTTGGGCACGTCGGCCTGGGAAGTTATCTGCAATAAGGGAGACGAGCCAACTGTGGAACCGACAAACAGATGGTCGTGCGACACGAGAGTGAGGGAGGAGGCAGGCGTGCACTGGGCCACTGATTGGTCTAATTGTAAACGGGAAACAACGCGTCCGTCCAGAACGATGGTCAGGGGATGGACAACACCAGTTGATAGGAAAAGAAGAGCCGTCCTTTCGTCGATGAATGACAGTCGAGAACCGTCCAGTACTAAACATAAGGAGGCTTGTACTGGAGGATATGTGATCGAGCTCACTCTCGACGCCCACCCATTTACAGGCAATGATGTTGTTCGAGATGTCTGATCAACATGGATAACCGAGTTCGAGGACAGAATCAGTACGCCACCGTACGAGGGGGGACAAGCCAGCAATGAGAAGCAGTCATAAGGAAGACCGCCCACCCGAGCGATATTTGGATAACTATGGGTGAGAAAATCGAGCGTGAAAATGGAGAGACTAAAGGTATCTTTCAACTCATTGATGCGCCTAAGAATAGGCTGAAAACACTTCCATGGCAATCAAGAAATGAACACACCCTGTCCACGTCTGGCGCTCTTGATATAGTATAGCTAGCGTGACATTGTTGAAGCCGGGTAAGAACACAAAATCTGCAATATTGCGAATTTTCGAATCAACCTCTTCCGGCAAGTTGAGAACAAAGCTCTGCGAGTAAGGCACCTCCCTGTGCAATACGGTCAGAACTATTGAACACTTTCAAAGGATTAAAAAGAACCTGATCCCATTTTCCTGTTCTAAGGCATCTAATTCTACTTGGCTCTGATATAAAGGTAGGATGGCCACGGATTCGTGTGGCAACAGCAGTGCCGCGCATCGGGATAAAGGATCCACACGCATATAAGTCACAAAACCGGGAGGAATGGTCAGCTGGAAAGGCTTCATCAGGGGCGATATTGTGTGTTACTGATCCACGACGTACCAACTGAGGAGCCCTTTCGTATGTATGAATGGAAATAGTGATAAGGTCCTGTGCTGAATCGGACCATTCCAGAAGGGAAATCTACGCAAAATCAGAACAATTGAAAGCCGTATCTCAATTTTCTCACTTTGGCATCTTTGAACGATACAAGAAGCCTCTCTAGCCCGTCTTCTGATGTTGCCAAGGTTTGGACCTTCCCTAAACCTGTCACCACGCCATGCAATCGGAACTCTCGCAACAAGTATAGGCGGGTTTCGGTAGGTCGCAACTCTTGCTCGAACTTTGAAACAGACTATACCCAATGTGAGTACGCGAACGCAGTATCTGAAGGCAGGGGTCTGCTTGCCTTGACTTCGGCGACGTTCACGAAGCCATCTCCTTGACTGTCCATCTCAACTTCACCTTCGACAGCTTCAGTTCCCCTACGCCCACGGGTACCAGTGGTAGTGAGTGCGACTGGCCGATTCTGCCGTAGCATGAGCGGTTGCTGGCGGACTTCATATACTCGCAAGATATTGGTTCTTGCAATGACCAAATTTCCAATTGAGGTGATGTCTGACCCAGGGGATGCATCTAGAGATGGGGGAGATAGTCTTAGGCTTACGGAAAACTCCACGCCATTGGCTGCAATGATTTCTTGACGATGCGCATAAGGCATTGGGAATTTAAGCGCTGGGAGCAGCTTGGAACCAATTTCAATGGAATTCAGAAGTTGGTCGGCATTTGCCATCTCTTAGACGTGTCTTCGAAAGTTCGCGCTTTTGACATGAAGCTCAAAGAAATTCAGCGAACGGCGACGTTCGCATGGTCCCCAAGCTCAAGGCCAACCACTTTGATCGTCACTGGAACAGTTGCTGGTGCACTCGACGCGTCATTCAGTAACGAAAGTCAACTCGAAATATGGGATCCTGATTTTATGAACAAGAGTGAAGCGGGTCTTGGAGGCGCCGGACAGCGCGGTCCCATTGTATCAGTGACAACCGGCTCAAGGTGCTGAGTCCCACTCTTTGATCACCGTAGGTGTGATATCACTTATCTCATTTGCGAGCAGATTCAATCGACTTGTCTGGGGGGCGGTTGGTACGAGCCGGCCTCGTGGCGTTATTGCTGCGGGGATGGAGAACGGGGAGGTAAATATATGGGACCCTGAAAAGATTGTTTCGAATGCAGAGTGAGTCCATTGGTGACGAGGTCATAAAGTGACACCTCACTCTGTGACCAGACCCTCTGAATACCTCATATCTCGCAACACCGAGCATACTTCATCAGTGCGAGCGCTCGATTTCAACCCACTACAATCGCATCTTCTGTCGTCCGGCGGTGGGAATGCGGAAATCTATGTGTGGGACCTGGAAAACCCTAATAAACCCTACACACCGGGTGCGAAGAGCTCTAAACTGGATGAGATTACATCGTTGGCATGGAATCATCAGGTTGCTCATGTCCTTGCTACTTCGAGTACCTCTGGCTACACGGTTGTCTGGGACTTGCGGGGCAAAAGAGAAGTCACTGCCCTGCAGTATGGTGGGGGCGCAGGGACTACGGGGGGGAGCACGGTTTATCAAGGCGGAGGTGTGCTTGCATTAGGTAACAGACGAGGGATGAGCGCTATTGCGTGGCATCCTGACAATGTGCGCGAATTCTGTTCCATTCATCTCATTTTATTTCCTGACGATTCCATCTCAGGCCACTCGCTTGATCACTGCCTCTGAAGATGATAGCTCCCCAATCATCATGGTTTGGGATTTGAGGAATTCTCGTGCCCCCGAAAAGGTAGTTTCAATGCCCATTGCCCACCTTGTCTTCCTCATTC
The DNA here is from genome assembly GCF_015039405.1 of Cantharellus anzutake. Taxonomy (NCBI): domain Eukaryota; kingdom Fungi; phylum Basidiomycota; class Agaricomycetes; order Cantharellales; family Hydnaceae; genus Cantharellus; species Cantharellus anzutake. The sequence goes on from NW_024067174.1 coordinate 37,145, forward strand.
ATGCTTTTTCTTAGATCTTGACTGGTCACGAGAAAGGGGTGCTGTCGCTCGCATGGTGCAAGCAAGACCCCGATCTTTTACTCTCTTGTGGAAAGGACAACCGAGCACTGATTTGGAACCCCCAGACGTCAGAAACCATCGGAGAGGTGTGAACTGCTTATCCTTCTGCCACCTTGCATCCTAAGAATTTTTATCCGAAAGCTACCTGCTGCAAGCAATTGGGCCTTCCAGGTCGAATGGTCCCCACGAAATCCCGATATGTTCGCTTCTGCGTTCTTCGATGGTACCATCGGAATTCACTCCTTACAGACAACCAATGAACCTTCTGACGTCACTCCCGTCCATGGCACTGTTTCCTCGAGTGGTGCGGACTTGTTCGACCAACCTTCGAGTGCTACAAGTCAGGCCCCTTTATCTCTTCGGCAGCCCCCCAAATGGCTGAGACGACCAAGCTCAGGCTCTTTCGGGTTTGGAGGGAAATTAGTGACTGTCAGCAACCTTCCTTCAGCGCAAGGAGCGAATCAAAGCCGGGTAGTTCACCTTCGTACTGTTGCTACCGAGCCGAGCATTATTGAGAGTGTCAATGCCTTGAAAGATGCCGAAAAGTGCCAGACGTTGAAAGAATTCGCCGCGCTCAAGAGCTCAAAAGCTCATGTTAACGCGAGCGATGTGGAGGCAGCGAGCTGGAAAGCACTCTCCAGTCTTTTCAGCGCGGATTCCCGTGATGAGCTTGTGACCCTTCTGGGATTTTCCAAAGCGGAAGTCGCAACGCAAGTCGCTGAGGCCTCTAAGACACTAAAAGCCGGCCCTCCCCGATCACGACCACTTCCCCGCGTTGTTGACGGGGATTCAAGCCTCAGTGTCACTGAAGGGCGAACCTACGTGTCGTTTGCTGAACCAGAGAAGGAAGTTCAGAACGGGGAACGAGAATCCGAGGACACTGAGGCCGGGTCCGAAGGTCGTCATTCGTCTGGAGCCCCCGAGGCAACTCCTTCCGAAGTGAGCGGTAGCGCTATGTCTGATTTCACCAAAGCAACAGAACCGGAGTCCACTGCCACAGAACCAAGCCTGTTTGGCGATGACGTGGCGGTTGGGACGCCTCAAACAGAAGCTGCTGCTGACTTTTTCAGTTCTATGGGAACCATCCGTAATGCGGTGCCCGAAAGGGTATTGGTTCCTCATCACAGTTACGCCGCTGACTCCTCTGTAGCAGCAACCATTGGCTCCCGAGCATCATCTGTCATTTCCGAACCCTTGAGGGGCCAAACTTTCAAGATCTATCCCACGGATGAGTTGGACACTGATCGGCTTATTACCAAATCACTCGTACTAGGCGATTTTGAGTCTGCAGTCACTCTGTGTTTGTCGGCCGACCGTTTTGCCGATGCTATCCTGCTGGCCGCCCGTGGCGGACCGGATTTACTGCAGCGAACACAGACGACGTACTTCGAGCGTCACACAACCGCACTCCCTTATCTCCGACTTTTCCAGTCTGTGGTCACGAATGATCTAGCGGACGTTGTGCAAAACGCAGATCTCAGCGAATGGAAAGAAATCTTTGTCGTGGTTTGTACGTTTGCTAGGGCGGAGGAATTTGCAAGTCTAGCAGAGCAGCTTGGCCAAAGACTTGAATTCCAAAGTCAGTTGCTGAAGTCCTCGGAAGGCGGGGAACTAGCACACAAATCGCGTGAGCTGCGGAAAAATGCTGTTTTGTGCTACTTGGTGGCTGGAAAGTTAGACAAACTTGCCAACATCTGGGTGGAGGAATTAAGTGAAGAAGAGTCCCAATTGAATAGCGATGCAGCTTCCACCTCCTCCCGATACGCTAATCATGCCAGAGCTTTGCAATCATTTATCGAGAAAGTTGCCGTTTTCAGGGGCGCGACCAAGTTTGTCGACGTCGATCTCAATATTTCACCCGTTGATAGTGATGAGGTTCAGCGGACTTACAAACTGTCGGAACTGTACAATCGGTATTACGAATACGCCGATCTCTTGGCTGCTCAAGGACTCCTGGGTGATGCGGTGAAATACATCAAACTGACCCCTGTGGACTACAAAGGACCGTCTGGGTCTCAGGTTGATTTTGAAATTGCTCGAGATCAACTCTTACGTTCGGTGGAATCTTCCACGCCCGCGGCACCAAAACCAATATCCCAAGCATTTACACATGCTCCCGCGTTGACCGCGAATGCGACCCCACCCTCGTCATATTCCCCGTACGGTGTTCCACCTGCTGCGTCCACGCTGGCAAATGGGCCATATCAACCTAGCCACATTCCTCCATTTGCGTCGAACATACCATATGGTTCTCAGTTCCTCGGTCCTCAAGCTACCGGGCCCAGTGCCTCCGCAGACCTTACATCCATTATTCCACCTCCCCCAGTGCCTATCACATCCTCGGGTGGAACTCAGACCAGCATAGCACCGCCTCCGCCCAAGAAAGACATCGGTGGCTGGAACGACGCACCGGCTTTCGAGCCTCCTGCACGCAAACTCCCCCCGTCCACTGTGACAGGCAAAACGCCAGCTTCCATAGCGTCTCCTTTCCCCAACTCTTCTCCATATTCTGGACCGGGTAGTCCATCCACACCCCCACCCCCATTCCGCGGGCCCGGAGCTCCCCGTGGGCAAACGCCACCCCCACCACCTCGCGCGGGCAGTAACCAAGGATCACGCGCACCACCGCCACCGCCTGCTTCACAACCCGCGTTTACCCCCCCTCCACCCCGTAGCTCAGCGTTCCAAGGTGCCCCTCCTCGCCCCGGATCTGCAGGACCAAGTGACTACCCGCCGCGAATAATGTCCCCACTCAACCCGGCGACAACAGCTGGAAACACGCGGCCTCCAGCCCCACGACGAAGCCCTTATGGCCCTCCTGCCGGACAACCTGCCCCGGTGGCCTATCAGCAGCAAACAGCACGTCCCCCGAGTCAATATGCTCCACCTGTTGTCTCAGGGCCTCCCCCAAGCGGGTTTGGCCGGGGGACTCCACCTCCTGCCGCAGTGCCAGCAAACTATGGTCCGCCGCCGTCTGGACCAGGTTCGAGATTGCCCCCGCCTCCAACTGCTGGTGTACCTCCGACCGCAAGCCCTCCAACCGGGTTGAGGCAGGCTCCGCCGCCTGCAGGTAACGTTGCATCTCCCGCACCTGCGCCTGCGCCTGCGCCTCCACCTGCGCGAGCAGCTCCACCTCCGCCCAAATACCGTGAGTCGCAAACATTTCGTTTCCTTGAATAGCTCCAAACCCATCTCCTAGCCCCCGGCGACCGGTCCCACATACCAGCATCTGACAAGCCGATTCTCGAATACTTGAGCGGTGAAATCGCTAGACTGAAGCAGACGACCCCGGTTAGCCTTATCCTCGTCAGACACATTGATATTTAAATCTAACGCTACCTCACATGGAAGCCCCAGCAAAAGCGGGTGGCGGACGATACAGAACGTCGAGTGAATGCCTTGTTCGAGGCTCTAAATGCACAAACGCTTTCCAGGCCTGTGGTTGACCAGCTCGCCTCACTTGTTCAGAGTACGTTAGCCCGATTCATCCAGATTGTGAAAGTTAACGTGCTCATCTCATCATATCAGGTATGCAAGCTAGGGACCAGCACCGTGCCCTCGCCCAACATGTCGATCTCCTTACCTCTGGCTCACGTACAGACGATATTGCTCTGTGGATGTCTGGTGTGAAACAGTTGATTATTCGACTATGAGTATTTGATGGATTACGTTCATGCACGGCCGCCGCCCTTTGATCAATGTAATCACACTCATAACTAAAAAAAAAAAAAGAATGTTAATTGGAGATTTGTACCTCAGACCAAGAGACAAAGGATGACCCAATTTGTTTGTGGCGGCTTTCTCCGATTTTCGATCGAGGAATCGATACCTCTAATCTTCGGGCCTGACATGGCGAGCCTGCAAGAACAACTAGAAAAATACACTGGGGCGTTCATAAAGTCATCATTAGATGCAGGTGCCCTCAAGTTCGGCTCATTCACTCTGAAATCTGGACGGTAAGGGATTGGCTTCCCCACTCTTAAGTGCCACACACAACCCTTTTCTGATCACAAAAATCGCTCTTCCTCTTTTACTCAACACCCAGACAATCGCCTTATTTTTTTAATTCCGGAATGTTGAACACTGGCTCATCGATAGCAACGCTTGCATCTGCATATGCTGCACTCATCCAATTACACTTCCCCCCACTATCGTTCGACGTTCTCTTCGGACCTGCATACAAGGGTATTCCCCTCGGTGCAGCCACTTCCGTTGCGCTTTACAACACGTTCGGCACGTCCGTTGGGTTTGCCTATAATCGAAAAGAAGCGAAAGATCACGGTGAAGGAGGCTGGCATGTTGGCGCAGATGTGAAAGGGAAGAAAGTACTGATACTGGACGATGTCTTCACGTCTGGTATGGCCATCCGGCAGGTTGCGCAAGGAATTCGAGAAGCAGGTGGGACGATCGTTGGTGTAGTTCTCTGTTTGGATCGGCAGGAGATAGGGAAGGAAGGTGAGGTGGAGAGTGCGAAGACTGCACTAGTGAGGGATTTGGGTGGTGCTGAAGTTTACGCTGTTCTCACGATAAACGAGCTCATCACATATTTGGAGAAAGAAGGGAGAAGCGACGAGGTGGCTCAGATGAAAGCGTATCGAGAAAAGTACGGCATCAAGCAACCTCAATGTAAGGATCGAGTATACCAGTAGGATTTCTAACCAACGTATTACAGGACCATACCTCAATCAAAATATTACAGAAATCGACAGCACAAGGGACAAAACTTGGATTCATTCGTTGCCTAGTCTCCTACCAGATCCCCAATCGTAGCCTGTAGTAGTCGAACTAGCAGGAACATCTCGCGTTCTTGGCGGCCGAACGGTATAACCACCCCTAGTGGCCCCTGATGGGGGGATCACGGCACCATCACCTACAATAGCGCGCAACCACCCTGGAGTTCGTCCAAAGACACGCCCTGTGCCAGGAGGGGGGGAACCCGGAGTTTCCTTCCACTCGAGCATCCATAGGACGTACCCCGTAATGATGCCTGTAACAGATGCAGCAGCAGCTTGTGGACCCGCGAGTATAAAGTCCAACGCTACGAGTGCAATTGGGAAATACTTCTGTGGGAAGGTGATCAGACCCCAGAGGGATGTGGGCTGCTCTGGATTAAAAGCAGATGCAATAGTCGTTATTGCGACGAAGAGCGGGCGGAAATGTACAGAAGATCGAAGAGGGATGTTGAGGGCCTATCGAAAAAGGGGACATTTTATGTCGTGTGAGATCAAACCATTCGAGGGGGCTCGAAGCATTATGAACACGTAGGCGTACTATTATGGATACGGCAGAGATAAGGAGATGCCATGCGTAATCTGCAGATCGCCGAGCGTATTGCCCTTCCTCGAGCGCATTGGAATTACGGTAAAGCATAGCGACGTTGAATATGAAGTCTATCCCGGACCCTGTGCCAAAGACAACTTGTCAGAGTCCTCTTCTAATAGAAATCAAAGTGAGAGACCAACCAGCAAAGAAGAACGAAGTATAGCCACGCCATAGCTGGAAACGTAAGCAGCAGGATGATGGGAAGGGTTAGTGAACTTGAAAGTCTAGTTACATACAGCGACAAACCAATATACTTCACGTACCTGCAAACGGTCTCTTACTAGATTCCAGTCGAAAAGGAAAGGATACGGTGACACAAGTCCCGACATGAGCGGTAAGGAAACCGCCAGTGTGGAAGCAAGGAGAAACCTCGTCACTGGAGGTATCTTCCTTATTTCATCGAAAAATCCTGACATCCCTGCGGTACCAAACAAGAGCTGTGGTTCGATTGTTTGAAAGTGGCAGCAATGAGCGATGGAATAGCAGCACTTAGTGCTTTGAGCGACGTGTTCACCCGTGACGAAAGGTACGTGGCTGTTACATGTATGTAGCCGTTTTCCCACACAATTTTTTTTTTCTTTTTGCCCAGGCGTACGTCGATGGCCAAAGTTTCGCGCTGGGTGGATTTGAAGTTTAATATTCCCTCCCGAAGCGCTGATAAAAAGGGTGATCAAGTGGCCGAGTGACAACCCCCACGCCCTGGAGTCCCAGTACGATAATGCACGACCAACTAGTACGTTGCTTAGGCAGGTGAGTTTGAAAGCTAGGAACATTGATGACAGACAGGAGGCATATCTATATCATCGATCATGCATGGCAACATCAAGGGGAAATAAGACAACGCGCGTTTCACACACACACAGGAACAGGCAACTCCATAACCAACACCAAGGCACAAAAATGAAAATGTTGAAATCCCCGGGAGCGGCGAGCATGCCACCTCCGTGCATGTGCATGTGCGGGTACGTAACGTCCAAACAAAGGAACAAAAAGGAACGTACCAGTAGGAGGAGCCAGCACAAAAGGTACGTCGATGAAATGGCGTTACATAACCCGTGCATGTTGGCAGTAGTATTGAAGATCGTATGTGATTATGATTATCCATCAGGTTTTCAGGCCATGCTTACGCGTGATCGGCCTTCACCTTCAGCAGTTGCCCCTCCCCCTTCCGGCCCCAAGATCGACAGAACACACATGGGCCCCCCCGGGGATCAGCCCTTCCGTTATTACATAATGGGCGCTTTAATACTCTTTGCAATCCGATGTGATCATGGCCCTCTCCTTTTTTTTTCCTTTCTCCCCCCCGGACGTTGTGCTTCTATGATAAGCTATACGCCACGGCCACAATATCGCGGATCAAACGCATTTTGTTCTGTTGATACATATAATCGTGCAACTGCGTGCGCCCCAAGTGGGGGGGGGATTGTACTATAGAGGCTGCCTCAGCCTACGTAGCTAGGCTGTGGTGATAAGCGCTCAAGGCATGACGACGCAGTACTTGCGCTGGCATGCATGGCATATACTCATATCTTCCGTAGATATTAGACCATTTCATCTTATTTGTTACAGTATTTGTCTAACAACGTTCGATCCATGTGTATATCTTTGCATCTTTGTCGTTAACTATTGCTCGTCCAATAATCCTGTTATATATATATACCACTGCGCCGCGGTTACAACGTCATGTACTTGCACCCTATAATTTGTTGTGCTAACGTACTCCAAGCAAATTAATGAACGTCCAACTTGAACGGAACTCACAGGCCTGCAGGTGGCCATGGGACATATCATTGCATGGCCTCGCGGTTTAATTACGTACGTACGTCCACTTGCATGCCCTCCAATTGACCAGCTGGTTGTTGGAAGCACGGAGAAACACACACCCCTACAGCTGAGTATATTTACCTCTCCGGATGATTAATGTACTGAGCGTACAAGTCCAGAAAGAATATACAGTACTTTTCAGCATTACGTATATGCATTCTATGACGATCTTGTGCAGCATGTCATGTATCTCGCCAAAAACTGGATGTGGAATAACTGCCGTGAAGAAGACTGACTAGATTAATAGATTTTTGAACCCAAGAAGATCAGAACACCAGAAGCCGCGGGGCACAAAATGCTATATGTAATGGTATTGTGCTTTCCAGAAAGATATTAAAAAAATGTTGAGGGGGGAGAGCAATATGTAAGCCAACGTGAGAGCGTAATCGTAAAGCGAACGTGCTGTTACTGTTGATCGATAGGAAAGAGAAAAGAAAAAAAAAACCATGAGGCGGGGAATCTGGACTTGAAAGAAAAAGAATAATCAAGCAGGGCCAACCAATGCGGGACACTCGGAAGGGGACGTCCATCAGAAGTGGGATAACATGCAGACAACCACTCCAAGTCTTCAAAACCACATCGCACGGACACACAGACACAGACACACACGCCCCTAACAAATCCCAATCCAAAAAAAAAAAAGGTCCAACCCTTACGCAGAGCGGTACTTGGGCAGGTCGATTACAGGCAAGCCAAAGTACGAAGCCTCAGGAGTCATCAACCCAGAAGCGGCGGCGTAGTACGCGATGGCAGCCGTGACGAGACCAAGTCCACCACCGGCTTTTGTGCACTTCTCGGAAGTGATGTATGCTCCGATCATCAACAACATGAACGTCATGTCAAGGAAGAAGAATAGAGCGGCAATGGCCACAGATGAGCGGAGTGAGGCGAGGAACATGCACTATAAGTGAGGGGATTATTTATAAGAAAACAAGGAAATTAAATAACGCAACGTACGAAAGTGAAGATGAACCAGGCGGTCAGATAGAATGCAACGGCATTGTCAAGGTCGTGTGCGTGCTTGGGTTCAGCATAAGCCTCCAGGATTCTAACAACGGATTGATTGCGTTCAGGGGACAGATTTCAACTTTAAAAGAAACACTCACCCAGTACCAGGAATGAAGATCAAAGCATAGCTGGAAGACACAAAAATAAAATGATGCGGGTCAGTACGCAATTCACAACCCTGACCGACACGGCAAATGGAGTATTGAATAGAACGCTCGTTGAACCTGATGGTACTTCACCCTGAGAAGGATGAAGCTTCCATCCGGGTCCAAAACGGCAGACGGAAGAATGATTTGGAAGCAGAAGAATAGAAGCAAGAAGTCCCTGTTGAAAAAAAAACCCTTTGACATACCTAATCCAGAAGGCACCATAAGATGAAAAGGCAGTAGCACCGAATGTATTCCCACATGCGAATTCCCACATCCCAGCAAGAAGTTGAGCAAGACCGCCACATCCTAAGGCCATACCGACAACGATGTTAGGCTGATAGGATTACCCGTCGACAGGCGCAATATGAATGAATGTGGGAATTAACCATCAAGGAAAATGGCAACGCCACATTATACAATCAGGTCATTGGAGTGAGAACCCAACAGGTGCATGAGATAATCCGAGTTTGGTCATTTGGAACGTCATATTGGTCGTTAGCAACCGAAAATGGCTCTCCTTGCACGATAAGAACAGTGAACCCACCTCTGTAACGCCACGAGCCTGAACGTTGACGAAAGAAAGGATCAAAGTCGTCGAGGCGAAGGAGAAGAGACCCAAAGGAGCAGGGTTGGCCAACTTGCGGAGATGGCTGCGTTACAGAATACGACCCATTGTCGAGCAACGGAGAATATTGATCAAAAAAAAAAGGAATTGGGAAGGAGTGAAGCACAAATCAGTATGGGGAGAACAAACGTGGATATGCAGCTCAAGACGTACGGAGAGGGCGCTGAAGAATCATAGTAACCACCGTTCTGGGGACCCTGTGGAACGAAAACGAGGGTGAACAAACGGACGACTTCGATAGCCGGGGGTAGAGAGGTGTAAGGTTACCTTAGTCTCAATATCAGCCATTACTTGGACGCAAAAATTAGAGGGATGGAACGGGTGAGCAGCGGTGGATAGGTGGAAGGAACGAGGAAGAACGTTATAGCGATGAAGGAGAAAGAAGAGAGAAGGAGTGGGCCAGGCATGTCAAGCTTTTTATGTGGAAACCGAAAATCCATTCAAATGAATTGAACCAGCCATTTCATTCTTTTCGAAACGAACCCAAAAATAAGTTTTGCTTCCGTAGGACTTTTGCATGTTCCCCATATGGCGATCAGAAACATTCCACACCTTCTCTTGCTTCTAGCACCACTAAGCGTCAGCGTTGAAGTAATGTAGCACGTGCGCAAGAACGTACACACACACACAGGAGAAAGAGTGGAAACGCTGGTTCGTCCTTATCTGGTAGTCCAGCCTTTTCCGGTATTCCAGTGTATGCTCGAAGAAACTCCCAAGTGCCCCGCCGGGGATCACACGGGGGTGCCACGAGCACACGCACAGCCCAGGGCATGTGTGTGTGTGTACGCTTGACGGCGAACAATGAGATCCCAAGCACCACTAGATCTTGTGTTACCGGTTCTGGTGGATCTTTCCATCCAACGAATCCCGGGAAAGCGGCGCCGTTCCCATTCAGTTTACGTCTTTGTCCAAAAACGGGTACGCTCTTGGCATGAACCTGTCGTGCTTCACATCGACTTGGGGTGCCCCCGGCGTAAGTGTGGACTGAACACCTTATCATCCACCAATATGTCCACTCACTTATTCAACCATTCAGTCAAGGCTGGATCCTGCCCTAACCCTTTCAACGACAAACTGATCCCTCACTTTCTAAGTATTTGAAATTCTTTGGTGGGGGTGAATCAAATTAGAGTATACGTAGCATTCTTTTTATTTCCAGATGCCAAGGTGACGCATCCCGAGTCATCTGATACGATCAACAATCCCTTTTGGATCAACAACGCTCATTGATGGTAGGGATACCAGAAGAAAGGATTTGCCCGTGTTCTGTGAGGTTTGGGGCGCACAACCTATGTACATAGGTGTACTGGTTCTTGATGATCAATGAAGAGGTAGGACCGGCGAGGCGATTCCTCCTTGAGTGAGCTTCGCGCGAAGAAGAATCAACCAACCCAAACTCCGACCCCGTACGTTACCAGCTTCGTTTCCAGCGAGGAAATCTCTCTCCATTCAAATGATATTGAATGAAATACAGTAAGGCACAATGATAACAATATAAAATTCGGCCGACTGCGAAAGGGGATTTGCAAGTCGTCCGGGAGTTGCTAGACTCTCGGCGTTCGAACAATGGGGGTTGTTGTTGTTCCATCAACGAAGGCAAGTGAGAATAAAACCAATACCTACCCCAGATCCAAGAAGTTGCGTTGACGGTGATGGGAACAACCCTTTCTAGCGCCGCTTCCCAACAAGGGGGAATGGCTTTGTCTTTACCGCTCGGTACGAGCCGGCGTTCGTTGTCTTGAACACACATTTTTTTTATTTTTTTTTGCAAAAACGATAAACCAACGAGCAAGATCAAAACCAATTATGTCTTCTTATGTATGTTGATTGATGCTCAAAGAAGAAAGCTGGGGAAGATTGGATGCCATCGCCCATTCAGCTACAGGACAGGGGCTTGTGGCAGGCTGTGTGTGTGTGTGTGTGTGTATGTGTGTATGTATGTGCGCGCGTGTGCGTGTCAACGCCCACGCCCACACCACGCGAAAGGAACAGAATATATGATTTCTATTTCCAACATTTGTTTACTTACTGGAGTTAGAGGGAAAATACGTACTTGACAAAAGTAATCTCGTATGATCCCAGATATACGGGACAAAGAAAAGGGCACGGCGTTCCGATTCGGGCTTCCCAACTTTTTTTTTCTGTTTTCACATTCCGAGGAGGGAGAGGAGAGGACCCGTACGTGAGAGCATGCATTGGAACCAGCGAATGCTGACTTTGGATTTCGTAGTCGAACCAGTTAGCTGACCAAGTATGTTTTATGTACATTTGAAACGTGATCGACTTCAACTTGAATTACATAAATGCCGAGACACTTGGGCCCAGCCATAAATATCGCTGAGGGCTTATTGAGAGAGAGATGCGTCTGTAAGGGTAGGATTGCCAATTGCTATGTAAGTATCACAGCATGCATACCATCTTCCACGTTCCATAACTGATATATATATATATATCATTATCTCGAAACTCAGGCACAGCCGGAGGTACCCAGCGGAAGAATAAAACGGCCTTTGTAACACCACCCGAGCATGAGTTGGCATGAATTTCAGACGTATTGTTTGCACAGGGATCGATTCAGAACAAGACGACTGTAACGTACAAAACGAACATGTACGGCTTATATGGATGATGATTGACAAGGGACCCGAACCCCCTCCCCTCCAACCCGAATGCTGCAAGGAGTAGCAAGAGCAACGCGGCGAATCGCCCCCCCCCAACCAGTGCTGGTACGTGTTCGTATCGATGCGAGTTATGTATTCCCACACTCGTCGGCTTGGCTACTGCATGTACCCCAGAATCCAACAAGGCGTCCCAAGAGTCCCGTTGCATAAAGAGAGGCTGGTTACCTGCCTACAAGTCCCCCTCCCAACAAATCTGAAATCAGATCAGCTTGGTCAGTGGGATCATCAATTTCGCATAGTGTACTTGTCCACCTTTTGCACGGAGTACTCACATCCGAGGCATTAGGAAGCCCGGGCCCCAATATATCTTGGCACGACCGGCCAATATGTATCACTGCATGCACTCTGTTTACACAAGTCGTCCCAGAGAATTGACAGCAGCAGTGCGATCTCAAAAATGTTCAGTAACACACAGGTACAACAGCTGGCCTCGAATCCGCAAAAACTTCCCGCAAATCATATTGAAGAGCTGCAAACACCTTTATGGGATAAAGCACTAACTGTTGATTCCCAAGTAGGGCTTTCATTTATGTATTCGCTTCGCCGTACATATGTATGCCAGCACTAAAGCCCCCCGAAAAACAGTCATGTCCAACTGATGGACCCCAGGGGTTAAGACGTATTGTACCCTGCATCTGCCTGATGATCCCTGAATGGGAACCCTCATTCATTGGCTTCTCAACCCTCAAAATGCCCTTGTTGAAGGTCATGAGGACTCCCCCTGCAAATCTATAGCGGGCAAAAAGGGAATAGATAGAGAAGCACAACATCAACAAACACAACGAGACATTTTGAGAACTTGAAGGAGCGAAAATCCACTATGAAGCCAACAGACAAGGAAAGGAAAGAGGTTCGGAGACAGAAGAAAAGCAGAATTCTCCCGAGACAGTCCGTACCCAACGCGTCGACAGCAATGTTTTTTCTTTTACACGTCGCCGAACTTGGGCAAGTCACCAACAGGCAACTGAATGAACGTCACATCACGCGTCAACACACCGGCAGCCCCAGTGTAGTAGGCGATAGCAGCAGTGAGAAGACCAAGGCCACCACCAATCTTGTGGCAACGCACAGACCCTTTGTACGCGCCGATCATGAGGAACATGAAGGTCATGTCCAGGCAGAAGAACAAGGCGACGAGGCACATATTTGTGCGGAACGTCCCTAGCCACATGATCTAAAAGGAGACTCAGTTTGAGCGCTAAGGGCTGAGGGAGGGTAATAAACGTACGAAGGTAAAGACAAACCAGGCCGTCAGGAAGAATGCTACGGCATTCTCGAGGTCTGCCGGAGCCTTTTCATATGCTGCCAGGATACTGTCAAAGTACACATTTCAGTTCATCATTGAACAGCGACCGTTGCAAAAAAAGACTTACCCAGTTCCAGGGATGAAGATCAAAGCGTAGCTAGACAAAGAAAAGGGTCATCACGTTAGTAAGTGCGCGACTGGAGGACTTGGGCGTGAACGAAAAAAATCATACCTGATCCAGAAAGCACCATAAGATGTGAAGGCAGTGGCACCAAAAGTATTCCCGCAAGCAAACTCCCACATGCCAGCAAGGAGCTGAGCGAGACCACCACACGCCATGGCCATACCTAAGACGATGTGGGGCTAATGGTCCAAAACACATTAGACGCGTCTAGGACGTGTTTAGAGGAAGCGCCCAACATACCTCCGCCACACCTCGCGTCTGCACGTTAATGAGGGAGAGGATCAAGGTAGTCGAGGCAAAGGAGAAGAGGCCCAAAGGACCTGGATTAGCTAGCTTGCGCAGTTGACTGCATCGGGGACGATTTCATGGGGAGAACAGTAAGCGCCATGGGGTCAGCCAAGAGGGAAATAAGAAATGGGTTAGGACATCAGTGAAGATGGGGAGCTTGAATAGTCAGGCACGTACGGCGCAGGAGCATCATAAGAAGCACGCTGGAACCGTTGAAAGAGAGTAGAGAACCTTATCAGTGCTGACCAGGGCCGGTGACAGTGGCGCAACGTGACTTACAAGGTGCTTGTGTTCGAGGGAAGTCTGGGACATGGTTATAGAGAGTGAGGCAAGTAAAGAGAGTGTGGGCTTATTGAAAGAGTGCTAAGTCAAAGACTCTGGAGTTCGTTCGAGAGGAAATGTTGAGAGGAAGTGGACGCTTGGCCCAATATTTATAGGTGAATGAGAATTTGAATTCTCGGCGAGGTAGCCCCGCACCCGACCATGTCCTCTATGGTTGCTCAGACTTCTCACCGACGGGTATTCGGTGGATGTATTCTAAGAGAATATTCTTGATCACCGGAGGCGGTTTTGTGTCTGCCAGTGAGATGAGATGATCACAGACGTCGACGTGAATTAATCTATCAAATGCGTCTGTTCAGCTCGCCAAATACCTCCTCGATATCGATATCCGATGATGGAAGAAGGATGATGGGCAAAGGGACCTACAACATGCGCATCCATTGGTCAGTTTTGTCGTCGAAACAGTCAGTTCAAAGCACTCGCCTCCTCGGTGCACGTGTCCTCTCACTTGATTATGTATCGCCAAAGCGAGGGACACGGAATTTGTCCGCCTCATCAAGCGCCCAAGTGTGTGAACCCTGGTTCCTGAATGGACACCCGAGGAACGACACCAATTGTCAATGTCTCCGCCAACCGCCAGGAGAACGGCGGACCTTTTTCAAGGAGGGCCCCAACTCGTTGTCAGTGGCCACTCATTACCAGATCCCGATCTCCGGCCCGGCCATGTTGGGACCCCAAATTTCTATATTTTGTACAATGGGAAAGAAGACTTGGAGCGAGGATCATGTGTTGTCCAACGAGCGTGTTGGACGAACAAGCCATGACGGCGTCCCAGTACGTTCGCCATTACTGATCTTATACCCTTTTACTATGTGTTTTGCATCATACTACTTCGCAACGCTACAACGTTCCACGTGTAGCGTAGCCGTTCTTCCCGTCTTATTCCGCTATTGATTTTGTCTGATCTCTTCTATGCTGTTAGCTGCATATACGGGGGCGCGTGGTTACAATGAAAGGCTGCTATTGTTACGCCCGAGTGTCACTGCTGAAGTGCTATGTATGTAGCAAGAGAGTGATTCGCCAATAGGTTGGATGTACTAGTGCATGCCTCCCATTTGTTGGGAAGTAATATGCTGCGCGTGCACACCTGACACCCTCGGACCCACTGTTTCAACGTGGATAGCTACGTTGACAGTCGACATCATTTTTCCCTGCGGCCGAATATGATATGTAACGTAACTCCCTTATTCCCTGGTTGGGGGTTCTCATCAGCAGGAAACTAAGGTTCGTTCCTGTGTCTAGTCGAATGGCGCACACTTCCCCCATACATATTCCATTTCACCGAGCGTGTATCCCCTTGTACAATCTGGGGTACATCGGTTCGGTTCGGTTCAGAGGTCTACATAATTTCGCGTACCTGGAACCGAATTCACCAAGAAGCTCAAACCAGGAACGGTTCGAATTGGTTGATACTGGATTCGCAGCATTATGTACGTACTTTGACGAGGGATCAACCAAGCCATTTCAACTTGGAAGCGAGTCACCATGGACGAATATGCAAATGCCAACGGGGAGGCCAGAGGGCGCTTCCGAAGCACCAGGCCCGGGGCGCGGAGCTAGCTAGTGAGCTTCGGCACGGTGGCCTTGGGCCTGTCTCGAAGGTCTCGGTTTCTCGCGCCATCGGAGCGAGTCGACAGACGCACTGCCACGAAACGCGCTCTGAGCGCAACCAACACCCGGTCTTACCCAATGCAATTGAACTTCCTGCACAGGAAGTCATTTTGAGTGCGCGCTCGCGGTCATGCTACTTACCTGTAACAAAAGTGTCATCGCCGTGGAGTAGTCCTTGTTTTGGCTTCCCGCAGCCTCTATCCTGCCCGCTTGCAGCCGTTCATACAGAACCGAAATATTAAGCAGGTCAGGAGGTCACGATATTCCTGACTATAATAATACCACCAAGACACCTCAGGCATGTGTATCCTTCCGGCTGCCCAGGTTTTTCCAGCTGGTCCCCATGCCTCAGATGCATTCCCAGTGGTGGGGTATCCACAATGGTTCCAATTTTCGATGAGCGTGGCCCTTTCCCAGGGATTTGAACATCTAAATAGGGTCGGAATTCGTGGATCCCTTGCCAGAGTTATAGCTACTCTTTATACGGCGGCCGCTGGGTCATACCCGACTCTCCTGGCTGTTTTTAATGACGTGTAGCCTTCTCCCAGCTGTCTCCGCAAGGCGTCCTCCTCATTGATATAGTTCCACTATTAACCTTAAGACCGCCACTCTCACCATTTCCCTGATGCCCGCGGCCCGCCTCATTAGTCCTAAATCTGTCTCTCGTTTTCTGATAGCTTCCCCTCATCGTGCACCCTTGCATTGTAGCGGGGTGACAGAATAATACTATCAAAGGTCCCAGTCGGTAAGTCCACATGACTGCTCTCGACATCTCGACAAAATTTCTGCTCTCCGATTCCCTCATGGAGCTACCTTGGCTGACGGATCGTACATAGTTCCGTCGTATTCTCCTAGTAGACACAGAATCGTGTGCATTGCAATTCCCATTCCGGCTCCACTAACATAGCGCCAATCCTATCAATCATCCTCATCGTATGCTTGATTGCACTCACATGCAGAAATTCGTTCTCGAGACCTACTACTCCTTGCATTCCTACGCTAAACCAGAGTGCCGGCGCCATCACATAAGCCATTCCCAAGCCCGTTGACGCGCGAGTCGTGGATCCCAGCCAATATTATGTGATCACTGCTGTTGCACCATTGCCGTCCCATCGCTTCTCTGCTTTTATTGCTCTTTCACTCATGCTGCTACCGCTTTCCTACTGTCTCATCCTAGTCTTTAGCCCTCGATCATTTCACGTTCCCAAAATCCCCATGTTATGCCTCGGTATTCTTTCTCTTTATTGCTTAGGGTGTCTGCTTTCTCTGTCTATTTCTGTTGCGCTTGTTTTACTCGAGCACCACGGGTCACGCATCGCTGTCTTTGCCGACTCCGTTTCCCGCTAGAACGGTTCTAGTTTCCCTGAATAGGATTTCGGTTGTGTCTGCGTGCTCCTCCCTTTCAAACCCTTCACCCAAGGGATGGTGCTCCAGCTTTGCAAGTAGGGTTTATCATCCTGAAGCTGTTGGTTCTAGGATCAGACGTGCCAGAGAATCTGCCTCTGAGGCACAAATACGTCCATCCGTGACGTCGCCATGTCCGCTTACACACAGTCACCCCACGAAGGACAATAATCCATATGTCTCTGACTCCTTGCTCGTTATTAACGACATTGGAATTGTCATTTTCGTTGGTCAAGTCGCAGCGAATATAACGGTGTGGGTCGGAGGTTTGCTTTAACTTGTGGCGTTGAGGTGGATTTATTTAATTTTTTCGACATTCAAGCTGGAATGGATGCGGGACTCGTCAAATTGTTCTCACTGGCTGATTGAAAAAGTTATCATGCCCCTGGGCGCTCTTCCGGCGAGCAGAAATCCTGCTATGGATGCTTCCTCCCCCACTAAATGCAAACTGCTCTTTGGCGGTTCACAAGGGATCATACTTCCCAAACAAAGTCAAATTCCGCACCTGGCAACGCCAACATTCATCCTAACCCACACCGTAGCAATCACTAAAACTTAAGCGACGAAATGAGCTGTAGCCAGTTGACCATTAGAAGGTGTCATTCATCAACAGAAATCACAATGTTCTCTGACTGTTGCAGCACCGGCAATCATGTGGGGAGGAACCATAACGTCAGGACCCTCGTTAATGATAAGTAAGGGGCTAGGGACATATGGATTTCCACTGCTCCCTCTAAGTTTAAACCGTTTCTGGGCAGTCCAAAACGTCCCTCACCTGGAAAAAAATCCAGCTCCTCATCATGCATGCTTCTGTTGAAACATCACCGGCGTTACTGGAGAGTTCTCTTATTATACAAAATGAGGAGACGTTCCCGTTGAAGTACTGATTGGCATTGATGGGATGAAAGGAAAAGTCAAGGGGTAAAGTCAAAGCTTTGATATAGTATAAATGCTTCTTTGACTTGGAATATGTGGTTGGACTGCCCGGTCCCCTCTTGGTAATTACATCTGACGTACGTTTCCACGTGGCCGCGGGCTGTTTAGCTAGTGTGGTCCTCAAATATCAACTGGCTCATACCAAATGCTTCAAAATTTGGGCTGCTGACGGCAAAAGTTTTCCCGAAAGAATATAGGCTAGGATCGCTCCTCAGTCAAGTTGCATGTAATTCCACGTCGTTGTTCAGAATCATGCTGTTTCCCCTATATATTTCTGGAACCGTGATTCTCGCGAACTTACAGGTGACGCCAAGAATTTTGGGGAGTACGTAATGCATTACCAGTAATCAAAAGTAGGATGCGCTTGCACATGCCAAGCCAATGTCATCCCGTTTCCGATGTTGGACCAAATACTCGCCTCCAATGTTATATACAAATATAATTACATGAATTCTGACTCTTTGGCGTTAGCAAAGAGTTGCATTAAGCCTTCCACAAGTTTTTTAAATTCTGCATCCTTTTGCTGGGGATTCATGGAGTGGGTCGGGGAATCGAAGTATGGAAGGTTTGCCCGGAGCGATTCCCAGCCCTCAAGACCCCAGATGTCATAAAACAGACCTTGAACCTTGTCCTTGTCCCACCCTACAAGACCGAAAGGTAGGAACCTCTTTCGCTTCAATGCAAATTTGCGTGCTGTTGCATCTTCAATGTTGTTAAAGGTGTCCAACGGATCTAGCGTACGCATTCGTTCCTTCCCACCAGGCTCAACTTTGAAGCTTTTGCTGTGGTGCGATACTGCCGATGTTTGAGGGGTTTGTTCGGTGATGGATGTACGATCTAAATCGTACTCAATCTGAACCCACCCCCCTGTACATGGCTTGGTATGATAGAAAAACCAGAGGAGTACCCACACCAGAGACTCTTAATCATCTATCCCAGATTGTTTGTATGAATGATCCCATTGAAGTGCGTGGAGTACTGCTTCCGACATGAACGGGAACGTGCCCTAATTCCGGAGAACTGATTACAATAGACCATGGCAAGTCTGAAAAGACGTACACATAACTTGCCTGCTTCGGCGGAATCTTCTTTGCCCAATTCGTCAACATACATAAAATCGAAGTCATCCAACCACCCCTTGAACAACTGGGGACGCTGGTCACGAGCACGAGTGAAGATGTTCCCATCGCTGACATCCCTGTGATACAAGCCCTTCGCCTCCATAGACTCAATCTCTGGAAAGTTAGGTGAGGATTTGGTACTACCAAGTGGTTGCGGGGGCACTTACGTCCAGCGATTTCTGCAAACGCACTAAAAACTCGTGGCAGTGATGTCTCCTTCCAAATAGAAACCCCAACTTTATCAGTAATCACGCAATATAGGTTGCGATTCTTGACGTCGCCCCTGCGTGTTGTAATGTCTGTCCGTGCAAATTGTTCAAGTGATTGGTGCACAGAGTATGGCTTGCAATCCCCCGGGGCCGAGAGATGCTCCCTGTACTCGGTCTTTGGTAGATCCTCAAAATCCAACCCCCCAATGATATCCAGAACGTTACGGTAGTGCCGTGCACGAACGTCTTCCAGCCAGGTTAACTTCACCACACGGTCTTGCCCCGCTATCGTCTTACAGTGTAACACAACTGTGGCACGACCATTGATCTTGTGCCTCACATAGAGGGCACATACAAGGTAGAGGGTCTCACTATATTCCGGAATGGACAGCTTCGGAGCCTTGGATGCGACGAAGTTTTCTGGTGGATCAAAAGAAAGATGAAACGGGCCACTTCTCGGAAACAAGAACCACCCATGTTCCTCTGGCGTCATCCTAGCGAAGCCAACCAGGAGTTTGCAAAAGTATGAAAAGTTTTCCTTCAAATCGTATTCTTCAGAGCAGAAGATGCCGGAGCGAGTAAAGAAAAACAGTTGAAAATGATGATGCATGGAGTCCTTTGCATTATGAGAGTAGACAGAAAGCCCCCATACGAACCGTCGGAATTGATGAACAAATGTGAGCTCAGCTGCTCGTTTTAGTTGATGTTCTATGTCACTACCAAGACGCCGTTCCTGTAGCTTGCATTCTATGACAACGGCGACATCGCCCCAGGAATTATGGGTGGCGGAGCCAGCGAAGAAGAGGCCAGCATCCAGCTTTGTTGTATCGTTGCCGGCCATAAACTCGTCGACGTGTCGGTATTCCACACCGTCCACATGATTCTACAACAATCTTAAGGGAACACAAGGTCACACAATTATTATAAGTAACCCACGTTGACGCTCAGAAGCTTCTGAGCTTCCTCCACAAATGTTTTTTCATGGTTGAAGGCATGCTCGTTCCATTGAACGAGCTGAACGGATTCTGTTGGCAAGGTCTCCTCAGAAATTGGCGATATCTGTACATGTCTGAATATAGGAGTTGACCCGATACGTTGGTCCGAGAGTCCAGATGTTGTACTTGGACCTTGGTTGTTGGGAGCTGACGATCCGCTACGACGTGAGGAACTCATACGCGCAAGTTGCCACTTACACAGCGTGACCTGGGGGGTGACTGCAGACTCCTTCCCAGTCGCTCACATGATTTCTCCGAGGTTTAGCCGCAACTTACGTTGCCTCCGAAATCTGTCGAGCGACTGGTACAACTTGCAACACGTGATGTTCCCACGCTAAGTTGTAATGAGTTGTACATAGGTCACGGAATATAATTTTTAGTATTTACGCATGCGGTCATTGCACCCAACCCAACCCGTGGAGACTAAGGGAGCACATCTAAGGGTGTGAAGTCAATGTCCGGGTGTGCGCGAAGTTTAATAGTTTATATATTACTTGGTTGCCAGTAACTTGTTTGTGCCCGGTGGCATAAGTGGTATAGCACTAGCTGAGGCTATGCAGTTTTTTTAAGTGGCACATGTTCGATTCTCACTTAGGAAACTTTTTTTCATACCCTCCACTCCTTAGTGTACAGAAAACAACCATTTCACACAATTATTCCATGGGAGGGCCCGAAAAAAGTTGTCCTACATGAGAATCGAACATGTGCCACTTAAAAAAAACTGCATAGCCTCAACTAGTGCTATACCACTTATGCCACCGGGCACAAACAAGTGACTGGCAACCAAGTAATATATAAACCATTAAACTTCGCGCACACCCGGACATTGACTTCACACCCTTAGATGTGCTCCCTTAGTCTCCACGGGTTGGGTTGGGTGCAATGACCGCATGCGTAAATACTAAAAATTATATTCCGTGACCTATGTACAACTCATTACAACTTAGCGTGGGAACATCACGTGTTGCAAGTTGTACCAGTCGCTCGACAGATTTCGGAGGGCAACGTAAGTTGCGGCTAAACCTCGGAGAAATCATGTGAGCGACTGGGAAGGAGTCTGGGGTGACTGGTGCCCAACACACCTCCAGGTAATTGAAAGTATTAGCATCAAAATATCCCTGATAAAGGTGTCCACTCTTAATTCCAGCTAAACACTCCGCCGCTGGAAGGTGCTGAAGGGGATGTTTCAACCTGCTGTTTTTGCGTAACCACCCTTCGAGGAGCTCACCTGAGTGTACAGTTCTGGTCTTGAGCCGGTGACTAGCAGCTCCGGACTCTCGGTGGGAGATGCGACTACATCTATCAGTTGGGCAGCTTCCTTCATTCCTTCCACGCATATCGAGACTGAAAAAATTTTGATCAGACACATTCCCTTGAAGAGAAATGATCGAGAAACCGCACGAGAACTTGTTGGAATATTTTCCTTGGCTGCACAGGTACGATTCTCCACGTCATCCGTTAGCAGGACAACAACTGGCGGGGGGTCTTTCGAGATGAATAGTGCATTTTTAGAGTGTCGTTATACCATAACGCACTTTTACGAATGGCTGAGGGACGAACATGGGAGAGACAATCGCGAGGCATGCGGATTTTACGCACCCCTGTCATTTCGGTCATTGAGGCTTTCATCCGGGTCTCCCCCAACCGCAGTCTTGCTGTGGAAGCAGAAGATTAGGTTCCAGAGTGTACCAGAAGGGATGTTGATATGAACACATCAAACTCATTGTAAAATACCCAGATACCCTTGGCATCGGCGGTCGTAAGGACTTTCAAACGATTGTATAAGGGCAACGAGCGATGCCGGACTTCCTCCAGGACTGTCTGAAGAAGGATGATAGGCACGGTGAAGAGGGGGGACTCCATCAAATCCATCTTCGCGATACCAACCCAATAAGCTCGATTCCCGGATAATTTATCTAAATTGACAAACAGACCTGACGCAAGAAGACATTGGTGTCTGGCATTATATAGTGACCATTAGGATATTTCTGGTGTGTAAGGTCGCCGCGTGGTGACAAAGGAGGGTCATGGGAAGTACATATCCCACAGGCCACGTCGTCCCTTAAATAACGTTCACGAACAGCTCTGTACAGCCGTTTTCGGCTTAGTTGTCACGTGATTCGTTTTGATTCCGCCCTTGCTCGTTGCCCGAAAACATGGCTCAACAAAGAGTGCACCATATCTCAGCAACCACATAAGCTAGTCACTTGCGGTTTGCTGCAAAACGTTTGTACATTTATTACGCCCGGACCTTTTTTAGCGATAACGATAATTTTTATTTTTCATGATTTTAGGTTTCACCCCTTTTACACGATTTTCTCGACAACGGCTGGATAGAATGGGCTGTAAATTGGGCGGAGATAAGTCTAAATGTGTCCCTCGGGACCTTTTTTTTCTTTAGTAAATACGTTGCGTTTTGAGTTTTTTTATCACTCAAACGTTTTCTTTGGTAATGGAAATCTGTTGTACATAGTTTTCTCAATAACCACGGCGTGGAATACAACGAAACTTACGCAGAAAGCACTTGAGAAATATATCTCGGGACCTTTTTGTTTTCAAGTTAATCGGTTGCATTTTCGTTTTTTTATCATTTACACATTCCCCGCGGTTATACATGCTCATGCCAGCGGAAAAAGCAACCGATTAACTTTAAAAAAGAGGGGTCCTGAGATATATAACTCAAGTGCGTTCGGCATAAGTTTCATTGTATTCCACACAGTGGTTAATGAGAAAACTATGTACAACAGATTTCCATTACCAAAGAAAACGTTTGAGTGATAAAAAACTCAAAACGCAACGCATTTACTAAATAAAAAAAACGTCCCGAGGGACACATTTATACTTATCTCCGCCCAATTTACAGCCCTTTTTATCCAGCCGTTGTCGAGAAAATCGTGTAAAAGGGGTAAAACCTAAAATCATGAAGAATAGAAATTATCGTTATCGCTAAAAAAGGTCCGGGCATAATAAATGTACAAACGTTTTGCAGCAAACCGCAAGTGACTAGCTTATGTGGTTGCTGAGATATGGTGCACTCTTTGTTGAGCCATGTTTTCGGGCAACGGGCAAGGCGGAACCAAAACAAATCACGTGACAACTAAGCCGAAAACGGCTGTAAGGGCCACATGAAGCCCGATCCTATAAGACGAAATGGAGGACTAGCGAGTTTATCGCTCAGTCCCGTTGTATGTGAACTAGATTAGATTGGAGAATAATCACCGAGCGAATTTATCGCTGGTGTACAAGTACTCAATACATGATTTGTGCGAGATAGAAAATAAATCAACAACTCACCTCAGTCCCGTTGTACGTGAACTGAGGAAAGGCTGGGTTGTCCAAAGATTAGGTTTTTATAGTCAGGCGCTATGAATGCGCACTGACTTTGGCACGGATGTCACCAAGAAAGGTAATGGGCGAAAATCTAAGACGCCACACGACTCAACATCACCAAACGTGAGTTGGTCATAGCGTACGCCATGATACCAAGAATTCTAACAGATCCGACCTTCGACAATCTTCCCCTTAGCAGTCTTTCTGAAGTATTTTCTTTGCGTCTGGACCCCTTGCTCGCTTTAGTATCGTGACCTGTGGCATCACAATTGACGAACGTTTGAGGGGAATGTGCCACGGGAACTGCCGCTCACCAAACACTCGATCTAGCTTAGATCTGTTGAAATAAGGTCGATCATGGCAGCTGCTGGCACAAAGTGAATGCCTTTTTCATTATCATTTCAAATTTCCTGTGACATCAACTGACATGGATTTCCTAGGAAGCGTGTTTTTGTGAGTGATTCGAGATACTCACACTCACGCACACCATTGCAGCCATGAATCCGTATTTTTCATTCATGGGTTTTTACAGATGAATATCCTCATCAATGGGAAACCTTCTGGGCGCATTATTTTTAAGCTTTATGATGATATTGTTCCTAGAACTGCCCAGAACTTCCGGGAGCTCGCCACAGGACAGCATGGCTTCGGGTACGCTGGCTCACCGTTCCATCGCATTATCCCGCAATGTAGGTGTAATGAGTACCATCCAAGTTGCATAGACGTTCTAATCCAGAACATTGGCAACGGGGATCTCCAGTCATGATTCAAGGCGGCGATTTTACTCGGTTCGTCGAGCAATTTATCTCCCGGATTTTCAACCTCATTGGTGTCCAGATTCGATGGTACAGGTGGAAAGTCCATTTTTGGGGAGAAGTTCGCGGGTATGTGATTTCCTCCCTGTTGAATGACGTTTGATATATTCTTGTGCAGATGAGAACTTCAAGGTGAAGCACACTAAACCCGGTCTCTTATCCATGGCGAATGCAGGAACAAAGTAGGCTTATGTCCGATTTCTTTCGTTTGGTGTGAAGGTACTAATATAAACAACAGCACGAATGGATCACAGGTGCGAACCTCATTCGTGTTTTGCTATTGCCCCTCATCTAGTGAGATTAGTTCTTTATTACCACTGTTCCAGCCTCGTGGCTCGATGGAAAGTGTGTGATTCATGTCCCCGGTGCTGTTCCCGAAGCTTACATCAGGTTTAGACACGTCGTCTTTGGGGAGGTTGTTGAAGGAATGGAATTAGTAGATAAGATTGAGAACTTGGGGTCACCTAAGGGCCAACCCATAGCCAAAGTGGTCGTGGAATCAAGCGGGGAAGTGTGACTTGTTCACATGCTTAGTTCTCCCGCTCTGTACAGTAGGTGAGTCTGATCAACGTCTGATCTCATTCACCCCGCCCCTTCGCTGACCCACTGTCCTGGGGAATTCGACCTCTGCATTTATCGCTTCTTTCAGTGTGGCCTAGTGTTGGGTACGAAAAAATAGCTGTGCCCCAGTCGCTCCTCTCCACTAAGTGTGTCTCTGAATACCGTAAAATGACATTTCATCTCGTTTTACGTCGGGTCTGTCTTGGATTATGATTGCATATGACCGCCATTGCCGCAACAGCCGTTCCCCTGAAAGAACACCGAGATTACTTTATTCCTTCAGTCTATGGCCGAGCCTCGGAGCCTGAACCTCCATGCATGATTCTCCTTGCGAATGCATCGCTGTTGCGCTCATTCCGGAATCTTCCTTGGTTGCATAATTATACTCAGTTCAACCAGGTAGTGCTAAACTATTTAGCAGTGTATATTCCTGGTCAGTCACCAGTCGTGATGGCTACTTGGAATGTACGTGCTAAATACGCAGCAAGTCTGGGAAATGTTCAACGGTGGATACATATATAGACCTCAGCCATCATTATCCGAGCCGCCGAGCCCTGGCCGAGCGAATGCGGAGCTCTGGGACTATGAACAATATTGACATACGACTCGTGTGTATCAAGTATCTTCCACCTTTTGCCAGCGGCATGGGCACCCTTCAAGGACGGTGACTTCCCCGCTTGGGTAGGACCCTTTCGCAATTCAGTAGACTAGACCCGGCCAGTGATGGAAAATGTTGACTGGTGAACTGCTTGCGCTCCACGGTCAAGGGAAGAAGTCGTCCACCAAGCAGCCCTTGTCCCTGTCCACGCTCGCTCAGTTACCTCATGCAGCTCCTCAGTGCATCAAGCACATCAGCCAGCTCCTTGGGACTCCGAAAAAGACCCGGACACGTCTCACTGACACCGTCCCGCTTCTCGGTCTCCCTCACACGCTGCACCATCTTTCCAAACACTAACAAGGTCCCACTCACACTGTATTCTTCCCCTTCAACATTCGTTGCCCAACCTGTTGGAAAGCATCCGACACCCTTCATGATCCTTCCAGCAACCAACGAAAACCTCTTTTCTGAAAGGTGGAATACCGATGGACCTCATCGCGTCCATGGCATTGATGAAGAGGAATTTTCTCTTGGGCTGCAACTTAAGTGCAAGGTCTGCGAAGCAAGCTTATGACAAGGGGGACGCCCACCAACAACACTGGTGGACCTGGACCTGAGCATGCTATTCAACCTGACCAGTGTCGAGGCTATCTCACTTTGGAGTTCCAGGCACGTAGGTGGGCTTCCCCTTGTTTATGAGTAGGAGCGCCCTCACGCAGGAACCTTTTCATGACATAATCGAGCATCGCGCGCACACCACTGCACTTGATGTTGTCAGCAGTGCGGGCAATACCTCGAAACAAGAGACTTTGATCGGCCGCAACAATCGCGCCGACCACTAAGCGATACTTCCTGGCTACATCTGGGTGAACTCCAGATGAATCCAACATGTAGGCTTGTTGCAAGCACTCCCAGTTGAGATTGGGAGGTTCAGGAAGTCCCGGAACATCGACTGTAAGGTTACTCGGTAGAGACGGAATAGGCCATGTTCAAAGACAACATCGCACACTCGCATATAAACCCTGACCACCTTTCTTGCCGACTGCATAGTGATACACACACGTAATGTCGAGCCCTCAGCCTGGACCACGAGACGCGCGCTTCTATTCCCATGAAGCACCCAAGAATCGGAGAGGTGTATATGCAGAAGGGAATCAGTCTAAGGCAATAACGGGCAGGGATGCTCAAACATTCTTTCAGCTTTGTTGGATTGGGCCCATAGCTTCAGGCCGTTATGGCCTGAGACTGCAGACATTGCGGAACTTCCCGGCGATTTTGTGATTCAACTCTTGCGTGGGATACCTCTCAGGCACAGGGCGGCCGCGCCTCCGTAAAATGTATAACTGGAGGCCCTGTTTTCATCTCGTATTCTTTGTTCACCAACCGTCGAAGACTTTTCATCCTGGCATTTTACTCCTGGAGTCTCCCCTTACGGTGGGTTCCGGGCCAGACTCGTACCCAGTCGGAGGAGCTCCGTGGACGCGCAAAATAATAGCTCTTTACGCAATGTTCTCACGTTCTGTATTCAATACAAAAGATCACATGATACGGAGTTAAGCACATAGCCGATCACCTACTCCGGAAATTTGGACGCGACACTTCGCTCCTCCGACCACCTACTACTCGTGACCCAATCAATATAAAATGGTATCAAGGGTGCCCCCACCCTACCTACCTTCTTAGATAGCAATCAACCGTCTGAGTGCATGCACTGGTGCACTGGTGCACGAAGGAAAATATGATTCGGAAAATAAGATTTCGGAGGGGCCCGAAGGGCCCCAGAAGCTCTGGGGTGCCCGTGACTGAGTTTTCAATTACAATACATTTTCACCAGCACTTCGGCGCGGTTCTATTGCCGGCATCGTCTTCCGATGCGTTGTCATTGCCGTCACCATCGTCAACATCGTCGAAGTCAATCTTCACCAGTTTTGCCCATTGTTTCTTCGTTCCTTTTTCTGCTTATGTCTTTACAGCATTATTGTCTCCTCTGCTCACGCCATGTATCAATCTCAATACTATTCATTATTTTTGTCATCGTCATCGTTGTTGTTGTTCATTTAAGTTGCAATTATTACATCGATTCCAAATCCATACTCTCTAATGCATTCACAATCCTCCCAAGGAGATGATGGTAATCCTGGTCATCATCGTCATCGTCATCGTCATCGACATCGACATCGACATCTTCAATCTCTTCGTCCCAGTCCTGCGCCACCATCCCTTGAAAATCCTCTATTACAGGGCCCTGACTGCTACTAGGGGCATCACCTTGCAGTTCAGCGATAGGATCGGACACCGTCTGAGTTGTGGAGGAATTATTGTTCGCTGTAACTATTTAGTTATGCTGAGAAATGCGGGGAATGGTGAAGAGGACACTTGACGTACATTCAGAGGTTGACACATTAGCCTGGTTCATATCCTCTATGGGACCTGGACTTCCCACTCTGCGAATCGCTGGAAGAGGTGTGCTGACACCACCCTGCTTCTCCAGAAGCTTCAGTTTTCTACGCAATTGTCTATTTGCGTTGAGTCGGCACTCAGCCATGAGTGAAATGTATTTGGCGAGCTCGGGGTGGGTGTGCTGAGTGGTCTCAATGACTTGACGCAGGTGAGCTTCCTCCTCGATCACCGAAGCCCATATCCGATGAGCTTCAATCCCAACAATCTTGACCTCCTCACGAGCGCGTTGAAGTTTGTACCATGCACGTGTAGCATCACGAAAATGACGCTGAAACCATCGCTTGTCCCGGATGTCCTCACGGCCACGTAACAGGATGATATCGGAGAGGAAGTGGAGGTCCGTAACGTCCTGCCACGTAAGTGATGGTTTGGGGGGATTCAACGAGGCTGCCAAGGTGTTATATTTCTGGAGTGTTGATTGCAGTGATTTCCCCCGCTTGGCGACCAATGTGGAAATATGCTGTCGAGTTTTATAGTCTATGGGCATGAATAGTGGTATTAATGGAATTAATGCCGAGTGATATAAATCTCACCTGTTTTTGGCAAGCCAATCTTCTCAAGCTCAAGCTGACGTGAAATAGCTCGCTGCTCAAGCTCATCAAGAATGTGATGATAGTCTCGCTGTTGACGCAGAACTATCGCTTCGAGATGCTGGGGGGAATCGGACGTCCAAGGGAGGATGAACAATGATCGGGCCTCTATTGCCATTACCGCTGAACGAGCGGTTTCAAGGGTATCGATTGCTTGTGCTACATGCTGCCCAAATTGCGCTGATAACGCTGCTGGCATTCCAATTTGCAACGTCCAGTAACGCGTGGTTGCTCTAGTAGAATAATTGAGCTCAGCGGTGAATACAGATCAATGCTTACATACTCAGCGCGTTCCAGATGCTCAATAGCTTCCAAATATTCAATCTTGACTTTCTCATCGGTGGGCTCCAATTGAAGTGAGGAGATATAGTCTCGTTCTTCAGATAGCCACTGTGGGCAGTCGTGATCTGCATCAAAGTCTGGGAACAACACTTGTGTCTGGTCAAGAACCGTCGTGCCATCGCTAATAATCTTCGTAGCAGATTTGAAGTTGTTCAAGAGGAAATCACCTATCAAAGTTAGGTTAGGCATTTAGGGTGATATACACACATAACGGAGATGCACCTAATTTTTCATATTTAATTTCGTCCCATTTGGAGAAGTGGATATGTATGCGCTGGTGACGGTGGTATGGGGAAGCATGTCGTATGATTGGGGCAAGGGCATTACTCTCTGAATATACTCGTTCATTCCCTTCACCATCTTCTATGCCTGCCCCATTCTGTAAGGTAATAAGGAAGTCTAGCTGGCATGACCTGTCATGAGCAGCACCATGAAAGGAACCGGTACAACACCTGAAATTGGCATCTCTAGCCAAGGCCCCAATGGACGACTTCGACAAGGTCGCAGAGAATGTACACGCAATGTCATAGGCGAATAATATATTCTTACCGAATGTGCGTATAAGCTTCTCAGCGGAAGCCAAGGGATACTTTGCCCTATATGACAACATTAGTTATACCGAAAACATTTTAAGCTTTTGCTCACAGCTCTCCACTTTGCACCATGTCAAGGAGAAATTGCATGATCCCATGCCTACAAACAACCGAAAAAATACCTGTTTCGTCCATAACCTGCAAAGCTCCGGACTTTGACTTTGACGGCATTGGTCGGGCATTCCTCCAGGCTAGGCAGGCCTCCGATATGGGTGGGTCCTCTGTCGTCTGTGGAATAGGGGCCACCCGTGATTGTAGAATACAACGGCTGTACTAAAAGCACTTACCTGGCTTGAAGCACTTGGTTGTGAACGCTTTCGAGCACTGGCAAACTGATCAACATCTCCCCGAGAGATGTAATAGTCGCTGAAAAAGATACGAGAATCCCCCTCAAAGTGGTGACGAAGTCGCGAAAGGGAGGTGTTCCCATCGCCAGTCACGATAAACTGGATTGGGAGCTCTGGCTCATCCTCGACCTGGAACCCAACATCACCATGAGATTTGTGACAGCTTACCTATGATCGCGCTCACTTTATGATGGCATGCTGGGCAAGAGGTCTTGAGGCGGTGGTCTGGCGTGTCATGTCCCAGTTTCTGCTGTACCATAGCACGTAGTCGAGATAGGATGCAGTAATAAACATCAAACGCGAGTGAAATTTGAGTTCTCAAGTGGGGTTGGAACACGGTCTAGTGTTTTGTGGTAACAAGAAACTGTCAAGAACAACGAGATGGGCCTACCCTGTGCATGTCAGCAAGCAGTCGGGAGTAGTTTTGGATACTGAAGTTTGGTGCTGCCCGAAAAAGCGAGTGAAGCAGTTCAAGTGTCCGTAGAGAAAAGGCAACTTGAGGGTCTGTTGGGGTCGGTGGAAGATATCCGGTTCGTAGGAGTGCATGGGTGCGATTTTCTGTTTCGTCCCATGGTATGTATTCGATTGAACGGCCATCTGTGGCCTAAGTGAGGAGCTATGATTGGTGCGGGTTGGGTTATAACTCACCAAAGATATCAATGCATTGTATCTCAATCCAGTTGCTACCTGGTTGAGGTTCTGGGTAGTGGACGGGTACACAGGACGAATTAGAAGTCTTGATTTGTAGGTAGAGGCTAGTAAGAGTGTCGAGTTGCTCCATCCACTGGGCATGGAGCCTAGACATCCGCGTACTCCATTCGTGGCCCTTCCTTCGCCTAGACAGGTATTATTTGCAGTAGTCATCATACCAACCTTAGAAGGAGACTCACGGCTTTGGAGCTAGTCTTGAAATTAATTTACGTAACTGCTCGAAATCAAGCCCTACATCGTCCACCAGATTCAACTCATCTCTCCCCGGCTCATCATACCAATCATCTAAGAAGTCACCCGGCGCAACCCCACCATCTTGAATCTCCGAAAGGCCATCAATAACCACCCGTGGAGTAGCTGCCCAAGGTATGATGAGATCAAGTAAAGTTCAGAGACTTCAATCTTACCTTTCATCAATTGCTCGTGGGCATCACCCACAGTTAGTCGGGCCTTCTTGCGTGCAACTGCCCCGCTCCGAGTAAGGGACAGTGAGTCCGTGGCCCAGTTGGTCAGGATTGTGTTATGCTTGCGCCTTCTTCCCATGCTGCTCCTGTAGAGTAGACTGGAAGGAATGCCATGGAGCGTCAAGAATAAAATTTTTAATGCTTACCACAGGGTTATCACGAATATTGAAATTAGGTGGTTGTCGGAGCTCGCTTAGGAGGCAATAAGTTGGCAGTGGCCAGATAATCTGGAATTGTTGGCTTGCAGTGTGTGTGGGTTGGTTAGAATAGAGATACTAGATAGTCGAGGAGGATTGAACTCACGAGATGTTCAGTGGCAATTCAGTTGAGACAAATCCAATTCAACATCACACTAGCGCCACGCAGCCTTGCACAACATGTTTCGGTTGAGTGACAAAGACAGGCAGGATGGTCAGTACGTGTATAGCCCTGAGTTTTGGAGATGATTGACCTGTGAACAGAACTAAACTATGCCAAATCAAGGGGTACTGCGAAGGACATGTTTCAGAACTATGTCCGAGCAAGCCGTGCAGTATACCGCTTGGATGACAAAGAAATAGGAATTTTTAATCAAAAAATAAGCGAGGCCTACATTCTTGAGTTCTATGTGGCATGGAAAATGAACGGTGAGTAGTCATTCATTCACAAATATGGCCTGAACATGCTCACAGTGATCCAGATACCCTACCAAGGTTTGGGGAACACGTCCCACAAAAGATCGAACAAATTATTCCACGGGAGATTTTCACAAAGGAGATGGCACGTATGGTGATGGAAAGCCTCTTAGCCCCATTGCTGGAAGTGCGCACTCAGATGTGGAGTATCCGAGCGCTGGTGCGTAGTTCTTGATTGTGTGCAAGACTTCAAATCTTACCTACAAAAAAGACTTCTGTCCTGGATCGCTTAGGACACCACAGTTTCGCGTTAATCGATTATGAGGGCCGAAAGGCGCCAATCAACATCATTCTGCCAAAAACCATCGAAGCCGAGGAGGGATGGTCGCAATTGCGGTTGGAGCTCCTGGGCGCTTTCTTAAAGATTCCACAATCTGTTAGCGCACCTGTAATTCAGATGATGGTTCCCCATGCCACTCAGGGTGGGGATGGTACTGCTGCTATACAACACGTAGCTCCCAGTACTCCCAGTGTGGTCTTGGCTCCAACTCGCCCAAGGACAGCCTGTCCTACAACACCATACTCCCCTATTAGCAAAGGCAAGGCGATGGGCGATCGTGGACCCACCTCCAGGTCGAATCTCTCATTCAAGATGCCTGATCCCTCCATGATTACCGCCACACCAATGCCTCCAAGTCCCACAGCAACACTGCGGTCATCGTCTGTTTCATCCAACATATGGGAGAGGTTAGCCAACGAGAGTGCGGACCCCGAGGCAATCGGTGCGCACCTTGCAGAAGTTTCACTTGCATCAAACGTAGAAGTGCCGAAAAGATGTAAGTACTTCTACTAAGTCGTAACAACGCACCATGTTCACTCCTATTCATTCGAAGTCGGGCACAGTCCCTCCTATGCCCCGGCTGCCACGGCCACTGCTCCTGTGGTGTCAGCATTGACCCAAGAAAACGTACAGAGCCTAGAGCAGAGCAGTTCACAGTTGGGCATGACCAACTTGATGGCGACGACTCCATCAAAGGACCCAAGGCATGCGCCACCCATTTCCACATCGCATGCTGGCGAACTCTACGGACATCACGACAAGGATCGAGAGCTTACTGAAATGGACATAAGCGTTATCGTTCTTTTGGCCCAATCCGTAAAATTCAATGAAGTTGAGTATCGCAACACATTGATAAAACGGTTTGATCGTTCCCCAAGCGAGGCATACTTGCTCGCAAAGGTGGCAGCAGCGAACCGAAGGTAACTCTATACATTTAATATGTAGCTCTGCCATTCCTGAAAATAC
The DNA here is from genome assembly GCF_015039405.1 of Cantharellus anzutake. NCBI lineage: Eukaryota > Fungi > Basidiomycota > Agaricomycetes > Cantharellales > Hydnaceae > Cantharellus > Cantharellus anzutake. The sequence goes on from NW_024067174.1 coordinate 69,881, forward strand.
ACAAAATAAAGTCATTCAGAATTATTATTAAATTCATAAGCGCGGATGTACAAACAGGGGATTTGCTTTTGAATTGAATGGGGGTTGGTTTGTTATTGTTTGTTCAGTTTCCTGTTTGCATTTGACAGTTGCACTCTAAGATGTCAGCCCCTTCACGGCAAGGTAATGTGAGATTCAAAGTTTCGAATCTGAGCAGTGCGACTTACTATGTGCCAATGGTGCTAGCAACTGGGCAGAGAGAAAAGGACCTAGTCAAGGAGGCGTTCAATGAGCGAGTCGCTGCACTGAAAACAAATTTTGAAGCGCAAGTCTCGGCCATTGCACTCGAGTTTTCCCGTCGTGGTCATCACTATTCCCAACGTCAAATTCGAACCCAGGTGATCTACAAGTTGTCGAAGCCAAAGAAGACGCGCAAGCCAATGATTCCCAATGCTTGGGCTCATGCTGAGGCCCAGGCACAACGCCTGAAAGGTAAAAAAAATTGGCTTACAAACAAAGGGAGAGTATGCTTACTATGAAAACTCCAGACGGTAGATTGGCACAGCTGCCTTACAAGAAGGAATATGTTCAGATCCTCGAAGATATCAATGAAAAGAGAATCACGTACCAGGATGTTCAGAACCCGGTGACCTCGACAGAGGAATACAATGCTCAAGTCATCCTGGATGGTGTTATGGTGAAAAGGCAGAATCGTGCGTTGAAGGAAACAATCATCTCACCTGAGCTATCCATGAACTCGATCGCAACTCACGCGCGGGATGAGCTGATAAACATCGTAAGTGACCAGCACTCAAGCAATTGATGGCCAACTACTTAAAAAGAAATAGGGGAAAATGGCTCACCAGTCATGTGGCGTCGAGATCCTCATCATGATGACTCGAGGGCATCGTGATGACTTATTCACACCGGTATTCTGGGCAACAGATAAAGCAAAGAGCTACTGGGGTGCACTGAAAAACATTGATATGGAATGGCATCTTTGCGTTATGGAAGCACATGCAATCGGCATGTTAGAACGTATGTGGCCGAATCTGATCTTGAATTACTCACTAACGCAGGCATAAGCCATGGCCCAAACCTTCAAGACAAAGGCTGTTACCTTACGCCGTGAAGTGGCAGAGGCAACCAGGCTCGGCCTCCGTGAGTGGTGCCATTCAAGTTTTCTCACAGGCGCTTACCGAATATAAAGGCAAGATAACAGAAAAACCTAGATTATCAATGGAGTGGCGGCCTGAGAATTATTTGAGGCTAATGACCAAACACCGTGTTGCGATTGACATGTCCAGTTATCCGGGTGGCACACTGGTCGAACCTAAAAATGCAAATGTTGACCATCTGCGTCAAGTGCTCGATGGATGGAACAAGGGAGACATCAAGTGGGTCGCGTTAACATCAGATCAAGTGGAGAAGAAGTGCGAAGAGCTTGCGTCACTTACCTCGAACAAAGCGAACAACGCCGATGTGACTGCGACACAAGAAAGAATGCCTCAAGCTGAATCGTCGATGTGAGCCTTCTCAATGTCTGAAACGAGCTGAGTCTTGTATGTACAGGTCATGTTCTAGCGCGAGGGAGTGTAGAAATGGAGAGGGAGAGGTGGGGATGTCTGAGAATGCCGCAGTGGCGTAAGTACATGAACAAAAGAAGAAAGATTGATCCTTACAATATTCTAGATCTGTGGCTTCGGCTACGACCCCAACACCTCCTCAACCCAACGCCACCCAATTCTCAGCGGTGACGAACGATCAAGTGAAGACCACCAGGTAAGCCCTTGATATGGGGCTGAAACCGCTGATTGAGCAAAACCAGTCGAGGTTCCAAACGTAAAGCGACCCAGACGTCGAAACCACGGAAGAGGAGACAGCGTGCACCAGCTAGCGCTGAGAACGAGGGCTTGCTGAGCTAGTGGTGCGGGGAGATGTAAAGTTTTTCCTTGCCACGTGTCCCTCATACCATTGATCAGTGCCTCACATATTCTACTGTTGTTCAATGGTTGGAGTCACACCAAAAAGGCAACTTACTCCTTTGCTGCACATGATTTCTAATGTGGCAAGTACGTACAAACCTCAGTTCTATTATACCAAGCGGCGAGCGTTGAGTGTAAGGCCCGCATCAAGTCTATTATATTGAGCATGCAACAAAAAAGATGGCAGTAGGACTGATGTGAACCCAACGACTGCCAACAAACTGGAGTGGAGCGGGAAGAGAATTAGACTTAGATGACGATGACGATGACAAAAATAATGAATAGTATTGAGATTGATACATGGCGTGAGCAGAGGAGACAATAATGCTGTAAAGACATAAGCAGAAAAAGGAACGAAGAAACAATGGGCAAAACTGGTGAAGATTGACTTCGACGATGTTGACGATGGTGACGGCAATGACAACGCATCGGAAGACGATGCCGGCAATAGAACCGCGCCGAAGTGCTGGTGAAAATGTATTGTAATTGAAAACTCAGTCACGGGCACCCCAGAGCTTCTGGGGCCCTTCGGGCCCCTCCGAAATCTTATTTTCCGAATCATATTTTCCTTCGTGCACCAGTGCACCAGTGCATGCACTCAGACGGTTGATTGCTATCTAAGAAGGTAGGTAGGGTGGGGGCACCCTTGATACCATTTTATATTGATTGGGTCACGAGTAGTAGGTGCCTCCGACTGGGGCAAAATGTAGTATGGCTGTGCTACGGCGCTTTCCGGCCTCTGTCCTCCCACGGTAAACAGTGCTCGCTTCAAGGCTCTAATCACCACACCCCTCCCCTCCCCAACACAGAAAAAATCCGAAACAAATGTAGTAGTTAACCCCATCCAAAATTAACCCAGCCCAACTCAGCCCAACCCGATTCATGGGCTTTTTGTCTTTATGTGCTCAAATTATGTTGGAGTTTTGTATCGCGCGCTCAGAATAATATTCCTTTTCACCTCATCGGCTAATTTCTTGGGCGGGGATACTGTAGTGATCAACACATGAACATATTGATTATCTTCTATTTATCTTTTGGAATGGGCCTCACGAAAATCATTGTGTCGAAGTGTCGCGTCCAAATTTCCGGAGTAGGTGATCGGCTATGTGCTTAACTCCGTATCATGTGATCTTTTGTATTGAATACAGAACGTGAGAACATTGCGTAAAGAGCTATTATTTTGCGCGTCCACGGAGCTCCTCCGACTGGGTACGAGTCTGGTTCCGGGCCCAGGACGTAGGTCAAACCTTTTGGTTCGGAATTGAATGGATTACTTAAGTAATGATTTTCCCGCAACCTACATAAGATCAATCGTCACCCCTTTTTTGCTGAGTGTATACACAAGCACGCGGAACGCGGAATGGCTGTGCGGCGCTAATGTATTGTATTACAATATAATTATAATTTCAATTCCTGAGGTGATTTTCGCACACGAACATTCACTTTCAACAGTGGCTATTTCAAATTTCTGCATAACCCAGAGTCCAACACGGGAGTAGTAAAGCACGTTAAATATCCAGAGAAACACACACACACATGTGATGTCGCACTTTGCACCCGAACTTCGTCATATAGCGGAGTTGGCCGAATTCATTTGTTCATTTGTTTGTCAATCAGCGGAGTTGTCGTCATTTTGAACCGTTCCATTCACGTGGTACCTGATCATTCCGTGGTTCATGATTATATTTGTCTATTTGTCATGATCGGTCAAGAGGTCCAGTTTTTCAGTTACGGCCTTAGCTGTATTGTAACGGAGTTGTCCGGATATTGCCATCAATTCAATGATATTATTGGATCTCGGCGGCGCGCCCCTTTGCCCCCACGTCCTGTCGCCTCGTCAACGATCCAGATCGGCAGTAGCCCACCTCTTTGAACAGCCTGACTTTACCCTTCCCTAACCACATCAGTAATGTCTGCCAGCAGATCTTCAAAATGTGAATCAGATCTACTCAATTTCAATTCAGTTTTTTTAGGTAAGGGTCCGCTATAGAACTGGTTGCATGGGGAGGAATTCTCGAGGTTCGGGTGCGGGTGCAGTTACTCAGAACAAGTCAAACCCTGGCAGCCCTGAAGATCCTGCTGGCAGCATTTTTAGCTGATCTACGATCGTCCCATCTCATCACATAGGTAAAAAGAAAAGGAAGTAAGGAAGGGATACAACAAAAAGGTTGAAAGGGAAACCCAAACCCAAACGGGAGAGTTGCGGGCATTTAGACGGCGTCCCGCCAGTTATATATGAATCAGCATATGCAAGTGAACGGTTTGTAACACTTTTCGCTCCCCCAAGTGGCTCGCCCTGCCCTTCACCCTGGCGTTCATCTGTCATGGTTCGCATTGTAAAGGGCCCCCTGGAAGATATCATAGGTAGCACTTTCGTCGGGAACGTCGGCTCTACGTTGTAAGAATGCTTTTTTCAGATGGAACCAATGTTTGAACCCAGGCATTCACGATGGTTTCAGTCTCTTCGGGATCCTTACCGTACAAGTTGTCCTGTACCACAAACGTTTTCCTAGGGATAGTAAATGGACGCGGGGAATGGTATGTCCGAGTTGATTGTTCACTCGGGTTGATGGGGCTGAAGTTCCTGATGTGACAATAGGTTGGAATTCTCTGGTTCGTAGTGTGCTTCGAGTGATCAAAAGAACCGGTTTTTGATAACTTTCTGCCCTTCCTAAAGGGTTGCCATTGCCTTTCAGACGTAAGTGACATCGATGGGTTGTTGAATATATCCGTCCCGACGTGCCTGTGGTTCGCACTTTCAAGGGTCTTTATGACTAAAATGATTTGGTGGTGGTACATCCAAAATTACTTCAACCCCGAGGCATTGGCAAAGCCGAAATGGTACGCAATCCCCCATGAGTGATGACATTCCCCCTACTCAACGCTTCCCTCAGGGAATTTTTCTCATATCACCTTAGTACAACGGTGGGATCCCTAATCGCTCAGTCTTTCTTTGTGAATCGTATTTGGGGCCGTGAGTTCTTGTGAGAATTAACGAGTGTTACTCTTCGTGACTTTGTCGCTAGTTTCTGGGAATGTTTATATCGTTGTTCCTCTGGTACGTTGATCGGCGCCCTCTGCAGCGATTGCTTACCTGTTCCATAAACACAGCAAGCCCTTGTTATCACGCAGTTTAGTGAGTTTCCCCAACCCAGAACGTCCTACACCAATACACTGAGGTCTACTTGACAGCTTTTGCCACAAGTGAGTTCGAAGTTTACGCCCCTTCAGAGTCCTCGTTCAAAGACACGTAATTCATTCTCAGCACTTTTGATTGTGGTGTACGTGTCATCACACGCTTGCCGTCGCAACCTTTAATCTGACCATGACATGCCAGCGACACATCACTGTCCTTCAATGAAATCGCTCACAGGTGGAATTGGGTAGCGACCGTTTGGCTAACGATACAGGTATATGACTCTCATCTTCGGCAGTGCTTCTACTTATCCGTGAATCGTCAGGGAACATGTGATGCTCTAATAGCGATGTTGATGACGTTCCTGCTCTGGCACCGGAAGACTGGATTCAAAAAGTAGGTCAATGACTGAAGTGTAGCATGTCAGGGCCAGACTGACTTCGTAATAGGACAGACAGGGCCATCAACACGATGGTGTACTGGTCTGTGGCCACGGGCAGCATCACCTGTGTTCAATCTCTTATTACGATAGGCATCGTAAGCATAGGCTGAAATTATCTCACCCAGTAGAATGCATTATGCCGACGCCATGGTTTTAGTTCGCCAGCCGTGGTTTCGCTTTCGGGGCTCTCCTATTCGCAATCGTGAGTTCGTTCACGCGAGTTCTTCACACGTTTGGGATATTTACCAAAATGTTTTCAGACCCTTAGTCCCATGTACCCCATATCCATGCTCACAAAGTAAAGCACAAACAATTTCTCTTGTCTCTGAACGCACTCACTGATAGGATTTCTTTGTGTCCCCGCTCGCTAGCTTACACATGCGGTCAACAGTACGGAAGCAGCTGTCCGCACCCACACTCACTGACGACAGACCAACTAACCTTTTTGAGGCATTACGATCTGTCACTCAGAGGAAGGTTATGGTTTCCCGTGGACGGGGCGAGCTCATAGAATTATCACCACGCCGACCTGTGAGTTCATTATGGCCGAAGAGTATGGAAACTGACCACCATTACCTTCCAGAGGGATTTAGCTATGGGAAATCTCGTGGTGAACATTCGTCGCTCCATGCACGAAGACGGTTCCAGCAGTGTAAGCCCTCTTTCAAAAGTACACTCTTTACATAACAAAGTTGACAAGATGTTGTTTCGGGGCCTGTGAGAATAGCACGACCACCGACTTTATCAGTCAAGTACCGATGCCCCGACGTTCCGCAATTCCATTTGCCCCACCGATGTCGAATTTAGCACTCCAAATGACGCCGTCTCCCGTACCATCACGATCCATGAACGGTGCTTTCAAAGCGCCTAGCCACTTTAGTCTTCATAATCTTCATAACGTCTCCTTGTGCATTTTCTCTTGCTTTGCGTTCGACATATTCCATCCATCTCATGATTATTCACCGTTTAATAATTAATATACTAATTTCACACGATCGATCGTGTTGGTGGACGTGCGACTCCGAATGCACGGCTACCTGGCCCCGCGTTTCTGCGGGACATCTAAAGAGTTATGATTCTTATGAATCGGAAGCCTGATAACTGGGACGGCGCTTGGGTTTCCTATCGCTATGCAGCGCCGGTCAGCCATGACCCATCGCGACAGTCTGCATGGAATCACTGATCTTTGCGATATGCTATCGCACTTGCGCGCCTACGTGAGTTAACGAACGTACTACTTACCGCCGCTTTCGCTCTCACTGGGCTGTTAGCACTTCGCCCTTCCTGCTGTTTTCATGCCACCCGGCCTCCGTCCCCAATGGGGTCACTGCGTTACTTTAATTGTTTGACAAAACATCCACTGTACGACTGAGGCAGCCTGCCTTGACCTATTCAAAGCTAAGTTGCGAGAGAACCAGCCCACAAGGGATCGGAGAGCGACAAGAGTGAATAACAATAACAAGAAATAGATAGAATTGAGGACCCTGGGTTATGGAAACAATAGAGGACCCTGTCACTAATGCATTCAATTCGGGACCGAAGCAGGAATACGGGATTTTCCGACATCCGCATATGGGCCACACGTGACTGAATTTGGTTTTGAAATTCTCCGATTCCCCCCAATGGATGTCGACCCGAAAGACGGAGCTGCCAGAGACGATCAGAAAACGTTCAATAGTCGTGTTATCCAGGCGATCGATGACTACAGCACTAAAAACCGTGGAGTTTTCGGAGAAGAACTTGGTTATGACGCAGCACTGAAATTGCTACAAATATTGCTCTCAACTCATCGACCCACTGGTACCGAAGCCCCTGATGAAGACGCATGTGTTCAATATCTTTCAAATGACTTATTTTACAAGCTTTGTAAAGCATACCGCGACAAGTCTTTCTCCGGGTTGTTGCATGATGGTAGGTTACGTTCGCTCTGTGGCAGTATTATAGTGTCCATGATTTCATTACTAGTCGATATAATGGGCCTTACCAATCAGGAGAGTGGCGGGCTTCCAGGTATTCGCGGGTTTATCTCGAGTTTCTCATCTGCCTGACAAGTTGCATCAGGTCTTCAATCAGCATTTCAAGAACCCTATCGAGGAGAGACCCACAAGCTGCTTATCGAGACATTGAATAAGTATTCGCAGCCAAGCGGGCACGGCCCAAGTCACAGGCCATATAATCTGTCTCTATCAGTCATCCAGTCGTCGGGTATGGGGAAATCCAGAATGGTTCACGAAGCCGCGCACTCCGTATTTACGATTCCAATCAATATTCGTGAGGAGTTTGGCCCCGTTCTCAAATGTGCGCAACATCTCATCGCGAATCTCATATTTGCGATCGATGATGTTAATTTTTCCGCTAGCCTATCCTCCTCCAGACGAGGAGTTTCGCCATTATTTTCAAGAACATGATACCAAAAGCGATCTTCGGTTGCAGGCAGAGTACGCAATTATATTGGGCGTGTTATTCACAAAGGCCGCCGAACTCCTTGAGAAACCCATTTTCGAACATAAAACAGGAACAGCGCTAGCATCGGAATGGGCTAATTATCTCAACGAAGGACAGACCAGCACCGAAGTTGGTACGAATAGGAAGGAGTTCCTGGATTCTGTGGTGGATCGGGCACGGCAGGTGATGTCTAGAGGTATTAATAGTTGCTGCCACATGCTGAATTTTCTTGGGAAGCTCCAATCAGCGGAGCTGGGTGTCCCACGACAAAATGAAAAAGAAGCTCAAAGGAAACTGCACCTCCTCATACCCTGGATGCAGGACTCCTGCCGCAAGTTTATCAAGGCCATCTCTAGTGATGATGGGAGAGCAGAAGATGTCAAATGCATCGTTTACTTTGATGACGCTCACCAGCTTACCGAACCCGTCTCACCGAACAATGCAAGGAGGTACTCGCCCCATCATAACTTTGGCACAGTGCTGTCTGAGCTGGCATATTCCCCTGTTTTTTTCATCTTTTTATCTACGAGTTCTCATCCTTCGGAATTCAATCCCTTGCCCGCAAGCCATCCATCAGTTCGCGTCGCTCAGGGCCTCCGCCTTTCCCCTCCTTTCACCGAGCTGCCGTTCGACATATTTGTGGACAAAGTATTTGAAAATTTGGAAAGCCAGAAGAAAAATCGTAGCCTTGAAAACGTGGGCCAAACGGGTGTGATGGCGGGGTTCGGACGTGGCCTGTAAGTGCCTACTATATTTGTGGTGAATTCGACTAAATTCGTAATAGATGGTATGTCTACCACAAAAATTGGTTGGAGCAGAAAGAATTGCCTGTTATATCGTTCGCCAGAGACAAACTGATCGCGGAAGGGAACGAAGCGGAAGTATTCCACTCTCTCATTGCTGCTCTGGGGATTCGCATCGGGATAATTTTCGACATTATACTTCAAGCCTCGAGGACTATGGAATCAAAACTCGTTGAGTCGCACATGCGTGTTGTTTATGCCATCCCCGAGCATCGCGAGTTTATGCATGCCGGATCGCCCTCTGAACCTATACTGGCTGAGGCAGCAGCGAGGCATCTGAATGATCCTTCGAATGGCAGCACAATAGAAATTCAAGGTCCAGAAATTCTAGCTCAGGCTCGTGAGAAGGGACTTCTTGCAAAGGGAGAGCACGGGGAACTCTGCGGTCGACTTCTTGTGACCATTGCACATGACATTGCCCTCCGACAAAAACACTCCTTGCCAAAGAATTTTTACCTGATCCATATTTCCATCGGCCTGTCCATGTCCTCGACTTTCTCAAAGCTCTATTTGCGAAGCAATTCGAAACCGTGATACTGGATGCCCACTCGGTGACGGCCAAGGCGGATGTCCCTGATTTGAAAACTGCATTTGCAAATGCCTATATCTTTTTTTCCCATTTCGCTCTGGCCAAAAACTCTGAAATGCTCTCTGCTCCGAACCTGGCGGTAGCTCTGCTGCGTGGCATGGCTCTCCAAGCCGAAGATAATGAGGGGTCGATTGATGCTGTTATTCCTGTTCATATGGGACACCCAACCGAGTCTATCTCACCGGAATCGACATCAGCCATTAACTTGCAATTTAGGAATCGCAAAGAGGTCGACCCTTGCCGTGTTTTTCGCCCGATCACTGTTCCGGATGAAGAGATGCCAGTAATATCGATCATTTCCGAGCTCGGAGCCAGGAAGATAGGAGAAGCTGGGCTTGTGACCATCACCGAAGAGATACCTCGCAACAGTTGCAGCTCGGGGAGCAAATTGCACTGGGACGACCACCATTATGAAATTGTTGCTTACGGTTGCATTTCGGAGACTTTCGCAGCGATTCCATCAGCTGTTCAGCCACATTACCAGTCTGTTCTCGTGGCTCAAACTATTGTTGAGGACTTTCCTCGGGCAGGAAACGACAAAAGTTTGCGAGCTTTTGAGAACTTAAAACCGTTCTTTGATGGCCTTCAAGAACCAGTGATACGGGCAGAGCAGTTGGAAAGCGAATGATTGGTTTCAATTGTATGTACATGGCCTTGATGTCTAAGTAATACAGATTCAATACGATTTTTGTACTCTGAGGTTGTGCTGACAGGCCCATTGTGATCAATATGGAGCGCTGACGTTTTGTCGGCTTCACCTGATAATCACCTCCGCTCCTCAGCAGCCCGATTCTCCAACTACTCCATATCTCCACACACTGACCCACCCCGTGTGCCCTCACTGACGAGCGACGAAGTAAGTTCGGACGATTCGGATGGTGCGCATCCATCTTCCTCTAGTTCTGGAAGCATGTCACCAAAGTTGTGTCACTCGCTATATAAACCCGATCATCACTCGCCGTGCAATCGCACCAGTAAGCTTATCGTCTTTTTAACCATAAACGATAAACCATTGCGTTTAATACGCCACATTTTGAATGCCGACTGTTAAATTACGATGGCTCCTTGGTTATGTACACACAATGCACCTGTCTCGATGCATTAAAACGTTCATCGCCACTACTCCTATATGTAGCCTTTCCATGGGGGCCAGCCCATGCCTGCGTACTACAATATTTTCTGCAATAGGCCCCCCGCGAAAATTCGGATTCGCAAACGGCTTGCCATGCAAGGTGAGAAGAGCAGCGGGTTCTACCGCGCCCACCAATTATTCACGGGCGGAAAGGGTACTCCTGGATCACACGGTGGACGTAGCTCATGTCGAAACACGTGGAAATTTGACGACTGCGTTGCTTAGGTGGTCTCGGGTTTTGGTGCCACCTTCGAACATAGCTTAGAACAAAGAATCGCCAAATTCATAAGTATAAAGTATAATTGACATGCAGTGGTGATGGGGGGCGATGAGATGGTGTATGAAAATGTCTGTCCTATGATAATGAACTCAGCAGCAACTCGATGTCGTCTACGTGCGTGCCTGAAGAGAAGCAATGATGGTTAGGATTCAGGCCACGTCAAACCTATGTGAACACACACGTACAAAGGCCAGGATAAACTTTCTTCAACTTCTTAAGGAACGTGAACAACACGTCAATATGCGAATAATTCACGAGCGCAGAGGAAGGCAATGACCCGGTTTGTGAAGCAGCTACTCCGGAATCGATATCCATGACCTCGTCTCTCGCATTCGTGCACTGCACATGTTCGTACAGAACGTTTATCGCTAGGGCCACATTAAGCTAAAGATCATAAAGTTACGTATCAGCGCCCGCCCACACCATCACCAATTAACACAAGGGAAACTACTCACCCCTATCGATGTGCACATAACCCCAGGTTCAATCCCCTGTGCCTCAAGTACCTGAACGACACTCGCCATATCTCTCGCTGCTTTCAGCACACTCTCAACATGTCTCTTGGGGCCTAGCCGCCTTCTGATCCGCCTATTATCTACATCGGCTCCAACGCTAGAGAAAACATCCTCTGACGAGACTCCAGGCATTGATCTGGAGCCGTGTGGGAAAGCAAACGTTCGGTGTAACCGAATGATGGCACCATAGCTGAAAATGTGGGCAAGACTGAGGGTGTGGGCCAGGAAGGTGTGGGCATTGGGAGGGGCGAGACCCTGTGGGAGGGTGGGAAAGGTTGGTAGTGACTGTGGCCGTTGGATGGACAAAACCGAGGCAGTACGTGAAGGTTTTGTTGCCGAGTCAGAAAGGCCGTTTCCACTCGCCATGGGTGGTGTCAGGGGGAACGGAATTCGTCGGGAGCCTTCAAGTAGTGAATAGCACAGAAAAGCATCTTCCATCTCGTTATCGTTGATGGCTGTTTGCGAAAAAGAAGTGGAGGGGGCGGGTGGCAGTGAGCCCAGGAAATTCGTAATCGCATTATCAACACTGTTGAAGGATTGGATAAAAGCTGGGGAGGTTGGATCGAAAACTACGACGCATCGAGTAATCATTAATCGATGTATTTATTACGTTACCATTACGACGGCGCTCAACGTGGCCGCAATAACTCACCCGAATGATCTAATCCCTGGGAAAGAGACGCCGCCCGGTTGAGCAACGCCGTTGCCTTTGCTCTAACCGCCAACACAACGTCGCCATTGACATTGGCAGATGGCTCTGATTGATTCTGACTATATAAGGAAGATATAGTCTTGGAACCACTCTAAGGACCAATCAATCCAGTAAGTTTACCTCGTGAAACTTCACATTACTCACAAATGCCGCAAGTCGTGAAAATGAAATTGGGAACGGCGTCGTGATGTCCTAAATCAGTCTCATGGATTAGTAATAATACTTCGTTGCGATAGGAAGTAAAACGCCGTACCTCATCCGCAACCTGTGAAGGGACTCCAGTCTCCCAAGTTGACTGCCGATCGATCTAGGACACAAAGAAATAAGTAGCGATCCCAAAATATCCATCATGACAAAATTAAATACCACGTAAACATTCCACCATAAGCTCACCCTCTCGGATATATCTAGAAAGCTTCCAGGGGGGGCATGAAAGCGTTTGGCCGGGAATTTGGGGAAGGGTACAGCGATATCCGATGCAATCCGCAACGAGTGGCTAGACCCATAGCCACTGGAAAAGAGGGAGGGCACGTTGACAAGAAATTCAAGTGTTTCAAGTTAGCGTCACATCCACGTTCCACGTTCAAATGCACTTTCACATACCAGAAGCGAGATATGGTGCTCTCATGACCACACCTGACATAAGCGAATGCCGTGCAAGAAGCGCTACCGCCAGAATAATGTCGAACGGTTTCCCAGGAGCCAGATCCGCTGTTCTAAGTCCGTTTATGAAATGATTAGTTTTTGAGATTAGTGCGGGCTCATGCGGCTTCAAAGCTTCATCAGCCATGAGATAGGAAGATAGCAACATGATTGCCATGAGCAGACCAGGGTGCGGGCGATTTGGGTCGTCCGGGGGCAATTGGAGCAATTTGGAGAAACGGGGGAGGGATATTGGGAAGTTGAAATGATAAGGATGAGTGAAAAAGTAGTTCATCCTGAATAAGATCCATGGCACGCAGGCATGGAAATTTAGCAGCATGAAGATGAAGGCGGATAGATGGCAGGAAGAAAGCTCACAAGGTCTCCGCAACGTGTTCGGGGACTTCAGACCGGGAAGTCGATGGATCACCCGTAGCGAACATCCCTGGTCGAGGCCCTGGACCACCTCCGTCAGAGAATAAAGTATGGCTATCACAAAGCAGAAAGACAGACCTTCTGAATCAGCAGGGGCCCCCAAGTCTGACACGGTGTTTGATCTCCCCTCCGACCAGGACGAGATCCCCCCTTGCTGTGCATCAAGGGAACTGCAGCGCTTCTCTTGGTCGTCGTACACACACTCTTTGGCGCGTCCATAGTGAACACACAGGTGACAAGCTGGTCTTTGACCATTGCATCGCTAAAGATCAATCGTAAGTATCAGGATAACGAAGAGAACAATGGTGCAGAAAATTTGATATCTCTAAGCGCCGCCTATGATCAAGGGAAATCCGTACCTGCTTTCTTCTTCGGCAGTTTAAGCATGCTGAGCCTCTCTGAAGAGGGGCAGCTTGAGAGTATTGATGAGGAGTGCGAATTGCTCGAGACATAGGACGAGGGGAAAGGGTACGGAACAGCCAGTGAAGGTCCCAGGTTATATTTGGTTTGGGGAATCCATAGTTTGATCAGGGAAGTCCTAGAAACATCTGAGTAGAGTAAGCCGGAGCTGGGATTCCGATCTTTGGTTTAGCCACAACTATGCCGGCGGAGTGGCTCGGAGGAGTCGATTGCCCAGAGTTCATCAGGCGCCCCGTGTGGATATTGATATAGGAAATCCCGGGGCGTGTGGGACACACGGTAACCATAAGGTTGAGCGCAGCAGACGCCATGCATCCCGGAAGTGCTCCCCCAATGCTGAAAAAAAGAATTGCGGCAGGGATCATCGCAAGCGGACCTCCTCCTCCATGCTTGTTAAGTAGTGACAGGACAGATAGTGCTGCGTTAAAGGTGTGGAGACCAGCCAGCGCTTATCGGTTTCTTGATTCGGCGACAAAATATTTTCAAATAGGGACTTGCTTATTTGATCGCACACTCAAAAGGCTTTCTTTGAGCGTCGCTCAGGTTAGCTTCATTCACGAACAACGTTAGTCATATGTATGAAGATCTGGCCGCCGGGGGAGCGCTGACAAAGCCGTTGACGAGAAACTCTAAAAGAGATCGCGGCGTAACTTCGAACCACACAAATAACAACTGAATTACATAATCCAGGGGAAAGGCACATAACATAGCAACGGGTAATTAGTATTGCCCACCCGTCCGTGAGCGGGCGACGCGGTGATGACAAAGAAAGAATACGACGTTTTTTCTCCATATCGTAGGGCGTTATGCTGACGATAATGGTCGTCCTGAATCTTGCTTTTCAGTGTCAGCTGATGCGGCCGGATCATCAAATCCTTCCTCCAAGTCGGCATCATAGGCGGACGACACGCGTTTATGACGAGGCGAGGATTGATTAGAAGCTTCTACCGAGTCGAGACGGCTATCGTTGTCAGCGGTAAGGATGTTGTTATCTGGTGAATCCTCAGGGGATTCGTCCACACTCGATTCCTCGAGCATTCGAACAGCATTGGCCATTTGCATCAGTCGCTCAAAGCTCGCTACCGCAAAAAGCAACCAGATGCGAATGAGTGATCTTGTTCCCAGGCAATCGAACAAGCTTAGTAGAATCTCGAAGCTCACCATCATAAGACATGATGAATACAGCCTATAAATGCGGAAGTGAATTTAATGACGCAAATTGAAAGCCGTTATCATGTAAGGCGTACCTTTCGTATCTCGGGATCATGAAAAATGGTTTCTCGGACCGTATGTTCGCAATCCCGAGTTCAGATACCAAGAGTTGACGCAGATTTTCGGAAATAATGTCCGAAGGCCGCTTCTCCACGCCAAGCATGAATCTCAGGTGAGGATGATATTTGTGCGCATGTTCTATGAGGGATTCCGAAAGCTTGAGCTTGTCGTTACGCACTTGTTCAGTAAAGTCCCTGATGCCCGCCTCACGCACCGCGGCAAGGCTGTCATGGCGAGCGCGGACCCTGTCGTAGACGAGCGCTTCGAATGTGCGATTGCGCAAAGCTGCTCCGAACACTCCAGCATAAGCTTCACCGATGACCTGCCGTGTTCAAATGATGATATGGATATCACGGACATGCAGTTCAATGTAATTTAGATACGCACGCTGATTAGGATCGTCAAACTTCCGACACCTAGAAGGGCCCATAACACGAACACGGCCCGTCCGGCATTCTGCGCATCTTTCATATATTGCTGCCTTTCCAATTAATGATTACTTACACTTTTTGGTGTTAGGTCACCATAGCCGATCGTGGTCCACGCCACAAAACCTGAGAAACCAAGGGGCCAAAAGTTGCAGCGCACACTTCAGCGAGAAAATCAACAGATGCTCACAGAAGTACATCGCAGTTCCATACGGCCACTTCTCCGTGAGATGGAACACCAGACTGCCCAGTAACCAGAATCCGATGAAGGCAAGGAGGGCTAGGGTGAGCTAGGTTGAGGAAAATACTACGTTTCTAGTCCGAGTCGCAAACAGAAAGCAAGAAAGTCACTAACTTGTCTGACGTTCTCCGTCTCTTCATTATCCCTTATCTCCTCTTCAAGAGTGTTGTCCAATTTAGGATCAGCACTCCTTGGATATAACAAATGCTTATCGTCATGTCTCGTAACATGGGGGGAGCCGTGGTCTTGATGGAACGAATCATGATCCTCAAACCCATGGTCCACTCCAAAAGGGTGTCGTAGGGCAAGCCAAACATTAGCCGCAAACTTCCATGCCTTGGACCTTGTCCCGATGATGACAGCCAAATGCTCTTGCTGCCGGTATGTATGTATAGTTTCCGACCTCCTGCGCTCCCGTGCTGCTCTGGCACGCGCTGCTCGTTTCCTTTGAAGGCGACGGGCGTGTCGAAAGGACTCGGCAATGAGGCCGCGCATAGTCGTGACCGCAAGGGCGAGGTTCAGTATTGCAATGAGCGCATAGAAAAAGGTGAACACTCGCGTTCCTCCGTGTTTGGGATCTGCACATGTAACATCTGTCCCCGTGATCAGCTTGGTGGACGCCAACACTCACAGAAATCCCCAAATCCGATGGCTGAGAGAAGCAACCAAATGTCAGAAACAATAGGTCAGCAGCGAACTCTTAACTTACTTTCTATGGTAACGACTGTGAAATAGAGGGCGGTCTGGAAAGGAATTTCAAGAAGCACTGTAAATACTCCTGCCCCAGCTGCTATCCAGACCAAGAGAATCATGACAATAATAACAAGAGACCGCTGTTTATTGGTCAAACCAGAGCCAGAATCCGCGAAATTCTTGGTACGCATGTAGTCAATTACAAGAGTGATATTGGTGATGGAGCTGATAGCAGTGCTGGCTACGCAGCTCCAATAGGCTTGGGCGTAAGTGAAACCATCATCATGTCTCCCATAATAGCCAAAGGCAGATACTGCAATAATGTTAATGATATCTGAGAATTGAGGCTTGAGAGACGGAGCAGCGGAATTCAAAATGCTCGCCGACTTGCCATGAACAGTCAAGAACACCATCGCCACAAGAGTGGTCGCTCGGACATGTCGCTCAAGGAAGCGCATCATCAATGCCGCATTTGCGAATCCAGCGCAGGCGATAGACGTGGCAAGGCCCAAAGTCAAAGCTGGCCGACAAGTCAGCAACCCTGTTCCAATCATTGATGAATAGAGCACTCAACCAAATGAGTTCTTCCGATATTCTATCGCGGTTTGCGTTGCTTTGTCCCACCGAACATACCACTGCATAAATGGCAAAGTAAGCGAGGTGTCACGAGTGAGGAGTTCGACACATTACATGCTCGGTAAGCCCAGGAATTTCCAAGAGGATGGAGAATGGGACAAGAAGACCAGAAATAATCGGAAGCCATCTGTGTATTGAAGCGTATTAGACAGGCGATATATGTGCTTCCACGCATACATGCATCACACAGACCTATACTTCGGATGGAACACTGGTGGCCGATCCATCTGGAGAATAAATGAAATCGTGACCATTAGCCATCCCCTCTCTGCACTTTGCGGTGTAGAGAGAGATTCTGAACTAGGGTCAGCGGATCCTTGGCCTTGAGGGGTACCATTCCAACGGGGCTCTATGAGCTTCGAGATTGTGCGCACAATTGGCACGACGAGTTGGACACTGGGCATCGTTCTCGTGGACCTCAGTTGCGGTCTTCCAAGAAGAAATCTGTGCAGGGGAGAGGACGGGAATGCTTCCCTTATCAATGTTGTGCTGTGAAAGAAAGTTGAGGTTGGGGCCTGCCCGGGGATTCGTTGCTCAAGGTCATGTGGAGAGTTAGATAACCTATCTTCAATTCAATTCAAATGAAGAACACATGTACCTCATTTGAAAATCAAGGACAACGCTCTGACCTCGTAAAAACGCAGTGTTAGAGGTGCATGAGGCAATGACGAAAGTAAGTAGACTGAGACTGCACACAAACAAATGCAAATACATGATTCGAGCTTGATTTCCAAGATCTGACCAGGGCAAAATCAATGTTGAGTTCAGCGTATGATACACAGCTCAGGGCGGCGATTGTGACACGGAATTGCAGCCATTTCCAAAAAGTCCGCCGATTTGAAAGAGATCTAGGTTCCCTCTACCCAAATTGGCGGGTTGGGGATCCCGGCGCCGAGCAATTACCATTTTTAATTTTCAGGCAAGATGATTCGTGTGCCCCCGACCCGGTAATCGAACGTGGCAGATGTTTTCGAAAAAGGCTATAACGCTCGTAGCTGACAGCCAGAAGAGACAACTGGAGTTTGTCATTTCCGCGGGTGTTCAGTCGACCATAAGGTGATCAAGTCAACATGTTATCGCCCCGAAAACCCGCGAAAATGAAAATCCCCAGGAGCACCTGTCCCGTCCATGGTGAATAACACCCTGAGATAACCTGCAAGATCACCTGGGATACACTGAGCACACGACCAACATCTGCGGGGCCGCAGCCCGGTGGCTATGCAGCCAATTTTTTAATTTTCCTTTTGCGTAATCCATCCATTCCCCAGGAAATCCCCAGGTTTACCCCAGGTCTCCATCGATCTCGATCTCCTTTCTACAAGTCCTGGGCGGGGACTGACCAACCAAATGCTTTTGATTGGCTGCTTCCCTCATCACATGTCGACTTACACCCAACGTTAATTTTCTGAAGCAAACGGCGTTTCATTTTCCGACACCACGTGAAATGGGGTTGCCAGTTTCAAATTTTGGACCGTAGTGCATGCGTATGACGCGTGTCCAATGAACGCGCACGATTACTAATCATATTCAGAGTTATCCAAACTTGGTGATATCGAGCGTCCTCAAATCTTCGTTCCATCTCTTCTTTGAACACGTGAGCGAGATCTCCTACGTAGCCCAAATGACAAGGGATTGAGAACACGCGAACCGAATGCGAATGAACCACTGAGTTGCATTGCAGCATCCAAAAAAAGACACCGACTCGGATGCGTTCTGTAACCCCTTTCTACTAGTCAATAGTGTCAGCCTCGTTGCCCGATGAATTGATCGATTCTCGCCTATACAACATTGGTAATAACCTGCCAGCCTGATCTTCAGATCCTCACCAGCCAGAGTAAAGAGCCTCATGGGGGTGTAATGTCCAAGTAGAACGGTCAAAGAAATTTTACATTTTCTACAAGTCGGAAGAGTAATTGCTTCGAGCTCGCGAAATCGGCGGACGCGCCAGCCAAAGTAATTTAACAACACTGTCATGGGCCAAAGGTCCTACAGACACTGTTCTCCAAGGTTCCCATCCAGTCGTGTAGCTACTGGAATATGAGGAGGACAATATCTCGCGAGAATCACATAAGCATAAGGACGCCGGTATGTTGAATCCCACAGTGTCACCCCCCTCATGGGCCAATAGATCGAGAAGTTCGAAGGATTAAGGATTCTCCGACTGCTTGCATAGGAGAAGTGTATATGTTTCACGCAAGGGTGAGGCGGCGAAACGTGCCGCTCATCGTCAGCTGCTAGTGCTATCCTGTCCAGCCCTTCCCTTCCCTCACATCAGTTTGTATCACTGGGAGTCTTTCAAAGTTAATGCACGGCGTCTCAGGGGTGCGGCCGCTCGTTAGCCAGCATAGGAGAATGTGACATGATCGAGTGGGAATGACTATTTTCGGAAATTAATCCGCACAATCCCTCCATCCATCCACCCTTGAGTATTTCATTGCTGGAGCGAGAGAGGTTCTATACTAATAGGGACTGGTCACCCGCCTAAAGAGAGGTATAGCGTGGCGGCGCTTAAGCGCTAAGGGAACGTAGCGATATTGTTATTCAGAGCCCTTTCCTACTTAGGGCATTCGACGGGGAAAGCCGTATTCGATTTCGCGTCAAAAGTCGTTTTCAGCTCCGCAATTTCCATGCAATGAGCGACACGTTTAAAGATATCCCTGAGTTTTTCGAGGTGAGATTAGGGCATTGAGTAGTGGTATTTTTGGTTTGGGCTGAGTTCGTGAATTAGACGGAAAGGGATGAAGCTCTCAACGCCAGGACTGAACTGCTCTGTGAGTTGACGTGAACGCGCTTCCGAGTGGAACATTCTTCAACTTCAACGTCAGCCTCGTTCCGTGAGTTGGGTCCCCCGACTTGTGTCATGTGGTGAAGAGCACGGGCAGAGGGCACCCACCAGACGTGCGTCTCCAGCGCTTCATGTGCTATCGCCAACTCAGTGTTTTGTTCAGGTCTCTTCGTATCATTATGTTTCTGGTGTTGATGCATCATCATCAGCCTCCCTTGCGGCCTATCTAAACTCTCTGACATACGCTATGGAGGAGCAATCCGTGTGGTTCTCGAAGAGTTCAATGTGGAAAGTTCGTGGTGGCACTTACTGGTACGCGCCCGATGATCCGAAGCCTTACTAGTATGGCTTAGTGGCTATTTTAAAGCTGTTTCAATGCTTTCTCTAGAATGGATGTGCGAGTCGATGTCAAGATACCAGGAGGGGTTCAAGCTTATGCAGTTGACACTCGTGGCGAGCGGTAAGGTGTCATCTTCGATCACGCTGATTTCTGGCTTCAATTGCGCATCAGGCGTGAAACCACTCCTGCGATATGGTTAGAAACATACGTCTCCGCATTGTTGCGAGCCATCCTTCATTCAGATGATCCCAACTATGCACTCCAGGGATACCGCAAACTGGAGCCTATCACATCCACAGAAGGAGAGCTTCGTTTTCTTTCGGCAGCAGGAACACTGTTTCATAAAGGCTGGCAGCTGGGCTCAGATCCAGAAATTCAGGTTGCCAGTGTGGTGTCGAACCATCTCACTTCTGGTGTGATGAAATACTTTGGGGAATCCGGCCGTTACGACCAAGCAGCCAATCTCTTCGAAAAGCTATACAACAGAGACCCGGACGTAGCAAGTCTCCTTGCACAGAGCTACATCGGAATGAGTCCGTGTTTTTGCCCTGGAGCTCTCGCTGGTCTTCTGATGTTCTCTCAGATGCCGAGGTGAAGGCGGTTCAGATAATGGCTCAAGCTCTCAAGGAGAACCCGCAGTCTTATACGGTTCTTCATGCACAAGCTGACTTCCTTCGCTCAAAAGGCAAGATCGATTGGGCAACAAAAATCGCAAAGCAGGCAGTGAATTGTGCACCGAGCGAGTTCGTCACTTGGGCCCAACTAAGTGAACTGTATATTGAACTTGGGAAGTATGAAAATGTAAGTTCAAAGCAAGGCTTCTTGATCCCAGACGTGGTATTCTGAGACCCGGTTCCTTTATCAGGCCCTGTTAACTTTGAATTCATGTCCCATGTTTACTTACAACGAGCGCGACCTCCACCGTATGCCTACCCCCGCAAAAACGCACCTTCCCATCAAGCAGGTCATCATTGACTCTCGAATACTAGATGATGTTAATCCAGGTGAAAGCGATGCACGTCCTAGGTTTTCATGGAGTTTTTTTTATTCTCGCTTATATCTATAATCTAGGCTGATCCAGCACTACTGCGTCTTCCCGGACCTGGTCTACGTGGTACCTTCGCAAAAGCGTACGCATTGCTTGCAAAGCTTGTTCACCAGATTGGATGGGATGAGCTCCTTAAGACCCGGTCGGCGGTCTTCGTCATGGAAGAAGAGTATCGTATGCAGAAACTGCAGAGCGAGACTCGGAATGGCACACAAGACATCCAACCTACCAATGGAGTCATATACGAGGACGGTACGGTTCGTGATGATGCCTCGACGAGGGCCATAAGGGAGCGGAATTCTTTGTCCCCAGGGCCTGCTATCCCAAGCATCAAAATTTCCAGTGAATCCGATCGAACGGATACTCTCGAGTCAACAAACGAAATCGAGAATGCCGAGACCTCTACAATTGCCACTACCGAAACCACCGCATCCAACTCTGTTGAACGTCCACCTCAAGCTGCTGCTAGCGACGACAAGGAACATGAAAACCAAACGACGCAGGCCGTCTCTCACCCAGACTTCTCTTTCAGTAATAAACGGCTTTGCGAGCGCTGGTTGGATAACCTGTTTATGGTCCTTTATGAGGTGTGTCTATGATATCTGTATCAACAGACAGCGAATATGGGCTGATGATTCGTATCAGGATCTTCGAGTGTGGACAATATATCGTGCCGAGGCTGCCCATTTCAAATCTCAACATGTCATATACAGGAAAACTGGAACCGAATGGGAAATCCTTGGTGACCTCGGGTCACGTCTCCACCATAAGGAGGAGGCGAAGGAGGCGTATCAGCGGAGTTTAGACCTCAGGTTCTCCAGTAAAGCTTGGACCAAACTACTTGAGATGTACGTGGAGGAAGGCGATTTGGGGAAATCGTTGAATGCTGCTATTCGTTTGGGTGTGCATCAACACAGGTGAGTCCGTGAATTTATTGAGAAGAACATTCAAGTCTTAGTTGTTATGACGTGTTTATAGATGGTATGCAGAGAGTGCGGTAAGTGCCACATACTGGCTAGGCGTTCCTTGTTTGACGATCTGATTGTTGCAGTATCCGTCGACTGTGGCCCGCCTGCTGTTCAAACTCGGGCAAACACACGGGTTCGCGAAGATTGACAACACCTTAACGAGCATGGGGCTGCCGCCGCCTATTTTGGCCATGGTCAAGAACTATCTGTACTATGGGAAAACTTTCAAAGTGGAGGGTCACGACTTCTAAGATGTTCGAGTGCTTTGTTATTTTAGGGATCGCTTTGGTTGTCACATAATACATATTATTTAAGTTGCAGACTAGTGCCAGAGCTCAGCTGGCTGTAGAATCAATGTTACAACCATCAGAGGTCATGGGGGCAAAAAATGCATACAGTATGATCGGGGGCAGGGCGACGGCCTTGGAGGCAGAAATAAACAGGGCTAGTGGGCTCACCACACTGAATGGACAATGCTTTGGAAGAACCCGGTACTTCACTGAACGTCTATCAAATTCATGATTAGAGTCGCATTAAGGTGGAAGACGCTTGACGTACTTAGAGATACATAGAATCGTTTGAGTTTCATCAAGGCCCTGGTCAAGATTTCGGCTTGCTCTTTCAGCAATCGCCTCTTGTCGCCTGGTGACGAGACCTGCACTGGGAAACGCCGCAAAGGGTCGGGGGATGAAGCTGCGAGCTCAAGATCACGCCGTAGAACGAGCAGGGCCGAATTCCACACAGGCTAGAAAGTGCAGGTTGAGGACGTATTCATAATCTGTGCAAGACTGCACTATTACTCACTGCCACAAATAGATATATCGTTCTTTCAGCCACGTTGACTGCACCAGTGCTGCCAGAAGCTTCGCTGAAACTGTCGCCCAATGCGAATAATCTGGCGAGTTCTGCCATTTTCCCGGCGGTACCTGAGACGAGCGCTCTTTCATTTTCGTTGCTGTTCGCTAGCATCCCGTGCAGCGCTATGGTTGCCCCATATACACAGGACTGTGCAAACAAGAATGTATGCAAGTGTCGTGTGATATTGATCGCTCTATCTTCTATGCGACTCTGAGATTGTGGGTACGGGAATCTCCAGTGTGCGGCAATAGTAGCTCCATCAAGTTCGCCCTTCACATTGAGTGGGGGAAGATGTTTCTGGAATGCGGTAAGAGCGGTGTCGAGCTCATGATAGGTATTCCAGAATGATTGCCAATCAGCGTTGATGGGATCTGCTGAGGGTCATTAAGCGACGGCGGTCAGAGGCACGGGAAAATTATAACACACTCTGTGATAATTTCCTCGACTCTCGCATACAGGCATGAAGCAGAGACATCGCTTTTGCCTTCACGCAGAATAGAACCATGGCCGAAACATCGTCTTCGTCCATGTACTCCATGCTGTAGGCAGAACAAGAGGTTGACACAAAGCGTGATAGGATTGGCAACGAATCGATTGAACACAGGTCAATTATCTCGCTCCATGATATGCTCACATTTGTTCATAGATGCCAACATGATATAGGGGGATGCCGGTATTCGCATTCGGTGCTGCGGTCCGGTTGGTACCAATGAGCCCTTGCGAGTGGGTTTTTCCATAAAATAACCTCATCGGATTCGGCCAAGGAGAATATATTTCCTGTGGGTGTGTCACTTGACACATAAAATAAACGAAGGCCCCTAACGCACTTCATCAGCTATATTTGTGGGAAGCCCAGTGAATAGAGACGCGTCTTTGTCCAGCTGAACACGAAAGTCTATTAACGAGCTTAAAGGCAGGGCCGTGAAGAACGTACCAAATATATACTCCACCATACCCTGATCCTCAGCGTCAGTTCTTGCTCAGTCTGCGGAGGAGGCAGAAGGTATGTTGTACCATCGTAAAGTGTGGTATCGCCGAGCTTTCTGGGCAGTCTGTGGAGACCGCAACTCTTGGCAAACGTCATTGCAGCTGTGTAACAAAACCTGTGAATTCAAGCCTGTTGCAAAAAACGCCGATACCTACATGATGCCATATAAGTTGCTCTGGCTTCTCTTCCCACGACGAAACTGTAGCGACTGATGAGGGTGGTCGCCACAAGGAAATCAAGTAACCTATCGACCAAAGCAAGACTCTCGTCCAAATGACGCAGGGAACGCGAGAGGAAAATGGGCTCCAAGTCGCTCATGTTTTGAGAGTCAGACCATTTGCACCCAATCAGAAAAATGGCGTTCAAGAGGGCCGGGTGAGGGTGTGCAGGAGATGGTGCAGAGTATGACGCAAACGATTGACGAAAAGCATGTTCCGGGTACGGGAAATTAAACTGGTAGGAGTATGTAAAGAAGGTGTCAAATCTGTCATTGAAAGATTGAGTTACACATTGGTGAGTTGCGATACAAGTTTGCGCAAGCGTACAAATGAGAAGTGGTCTCGTTTGTCACCAGAAGCGAACTGCATTCTTCGGATCCCCCAGCAAATGAGGTGCTGGCACGCGGAGTGTAGTGCTGCTTGCCTGGGGGCAGCGCTGCCAGTTGAGAGGATGACCCTGGACTGAGTCTGGCCTTACCAAGGAGAACATGGATTTCCGACGCCGAGGAGGCTGGGGAGGACGCGGTCTGGGGCTGCATGCCGAATGACAAAGATTGAGGTGAGCTAGAATGATCGCGACTTTGGATGTTGTACGAATTTATCATGGCTTCCAGTTCCTCAACACGGAGTTGTAGCCTCTCCTCCTTGGTGAATCTCTTTGGCTCGTAAATGCATTCCCCAGCCCTATTTCCACGAACGCATTGCTCGCATGCAGGTTTATCTAGGGATGGGGCATGTAATCAACATTGATGTGGAGAGCAAAAGGTGATTTGCCACCGACCGCGGCACTGTATTACTCACCAGAACTGCAGCGCTGCGCGGCAGAAGGAATCCCCAACATTAATATTGGCCAGGAGATTAATGCCCAAGTTGTGACGTACTTGTTTCCTCCTTCGACATGGGAGGCATGCCCCCACCCGTCCAAGAATCGCCGCAGACGGAGGTTCAAACTCCTGGACAGGCTGTGATTGAAAAGACCTGGAAGTTTCCATTGCAAAGGGGGGATAATGTTTTGCACTCCCTTCGGCAGATTCTCTCGCAAATTTATAGGTACATTACATGGCGCCTCTTCGCGTCAACGTGAGCTCTGGGCAAAGTTCGGCTGACGGGAAGCATGGCGATGTGCGCAGATTGTTTAGGAGAACTCCGGTCAGAGGTGACCTAAACAAGCGGACCTGACGTGCGATAGTTTGGACGATTCATTGTGCGTTATGCCTTCACGTGCAGGGGTCGGTGTGTCTGGACAAACGCCGTCGGGCACTGTGATTTGCAGCAAGACAATCGGCAAAGGCTCTTCATAAAGGTATGTTCTTGACGAAGGTCGTATTTCCGGGGTGTCTTCATCCTCTGACTGCGCAAACAACGTTCGCTGCTGCGTGAAGAACCGATCCACAGAAACGGCCAAGGAAACGGAGACGGCGCCCCCCCTGGGAACAGCCACAGCGATCGTCAAGTTGAAATTCTTGGGTTTCGCTTCTTCGGGTTAATCCGTGCAGCAGTTCCCGAGAACTCTCCGTTGGTTCGGGTCATCCATTTACCCAACGTTTCTCACTCATCCTTGATGAAGACCTAATTTGAGACTTGCCATTACAACCCTATTTACATTTTCACTTCGCTCGGTAAGCGGTCCCCAACTACGAAACAGTGAGCATGCACTCTTTGCTCAGGCGGGCGGCTTACTTTTTTGTCATTGCAACAACATGGATATGAGCGCTGAGTTCGGCTCGAGCCGAGGGCCTTGAGCCTACCTCAGGGTTGTTGTTCATGGGAAGTGGAAACTTGCGTATACTGTACTCATCATTCCTGATCATGAGTAGGCTTCACAATGGAGGTGATGGGGCGAAGGAACGCCCTTTACCAGGTCAGCAGGTACCGTCAAGAACCGCAAAAGGAACGTCCACTTCAGCTCCACGTGTTTGTTCTCTCAAAACGATCCAAACTCTTCCTCCCGGATGGGGTTCGGGAAAAGTGAACAGCGGCGATAGTGGTTTTCAGCGGAACGGGGGAAAACATCTCCTTGGAGGGTGTTCATGCCGCTGACAAAAGGTGGAAGATACTTGATACATACGAGTCGTATGTCAATATTGTTCATAGTCCCAGAGATCCGCATTCGCTCGGCCAGGGCTCAGCGGCTCGGATAATGATGGCTGAGGTCTACATATGTATCCACGTTGAACGTTTCCCAGACTTGCTGCGTATTTAACACGTACATTCCCAGTAGCCATCACGACTGGTGACTGACCAGGAATATACACTGCTAAATAGTTTAGCACTACCTGGTTGAACTGGGTATAATTATGCAACCAAGGAAGATTCCGGAATGAGCGCAACAGCGCAAGGAGAATCATGCATGAAGGTCCAGGCTCCGAGGCTCGGCCATAGACCGAAGGAATAAAGTAATCTCGGTGTTCTTTCAGGGGAACGGCTGTTGCGGCAATGGCGGTCATATGCAAAACAGTCATAATCCAAGACAGATCCGACGTAAAACGAGATGAAATGTCATTAGAGACACACTTAGTGGAGAAGGGTGTTGCGACAGGGGCACAGCTATTTTTTCGCACCCACCACACTGAAAGAAGCGATAAATGCAGAGGTCGAATTCCCCAGGACGGGTCAGCGAAGGGGAGGGGTGAATGAGATCAAACGTTGATCAGACTCACCCACTGCACAGAGCGGAAGAACTAAGCATGTGAATAAGTCACTCTTCCCCGCTTGATTCCACGACCACTTTGGCTTTTGGTTGGCCATCAAGTGACCCCAAGTTCTCAATCTTATCTACTAATTCCATTCCTTCAACAACCTCCCCAAAGACGACGTGTCTAAACCTGATGTAAGCTTCGGGAACAGCACCGAGAACATGAATCACACACTTTCCATCGAGCCACGGGGCTGGAACAGTGGTAATAAAGAACTAATCTCACTAGATGAGGGGCAACAGCAAAATACGAATGAGGTTCGCACCTGTGACCCATTCGTGCTGTTGTTTATATTAGTACCTTCACACCAAACGAAAGAAATCGGACATAAGCCTACTTTGTTCCTGCATTCGCCATGGATAAGAGACCGGGTTTAGTGTGCTTCACCTTGAAGTTCTCATCTGCACAAGAATATATCAAACGTCATTCAACAGGGAGGAAATCACATACCCGCGAACTTCTCCCCAAAAATGGACTTTCCACCTGTACCATCGAATCTGGACACCAATGAGGTTGAAAATCCGGGAGATAAATTGCTCGACGAACCGAGTAAAATCGCCGCCTTGAATCATGACTGGAGATCCCCGTTACCAAGGTTCTGGATTAGAACGTCTATGCAACTTGGATGGTACTCATTACACGTACATTGCGGGATAATGCGATGGAACGGTGAGCCAGCGTACCCGAAGCCATGCTGTCCTGTAGCGAGCTCCCGGAAGTTCTGGGTAGTTCTAGGAACAATATCGTCATAAAGCCTAAAAAGAATACGCCCAGAAGATTTCCCATTGATAAGGACATTCATCTGTAAAAATCCATGAATGAAAATACGGATTCATGGCTGCGATGGTGTGCGTGAGTGTGAGTATCTCGAATCACTCACAAAAACACGCTTCCTAGGAAATCCATGTCAGTTGATGTCACAAGGAAATTGAAATGATAATGAAAAAGGTATTCACTTTGCGCCAGCAGCTGCCATGATCGACTTTACTTCAACAGATCTGGTAAGCCAGATCGAGTATTTGGTGGGCGGCAGTTCCCGTGGCACGTTCCCCTCAAACGTCCCCGTCAATTGTGATGCCACAAGTCACGATACTAAAGCGTTCTGCCGAGCAAGGGGTCCAGACGCAAAGAAAATACTTCAGAAAGACTGCTAAGGGGAAGATTGTCAAAGGTCGGTCTCCAAGGATCGGGCTTCATGGGCCCTTACAGAGCTGTTCGCAGTCCTTCGTGAACGTTATTTAAGGGACGACGTGACCTGTGGCATTGAAGGGATATGTACTTCCCATAACCCCCCTTTGCCACCACGCGGCGACCTTACGCACCAGAAATATCCTAATGGTCACTATATAATGCCAGACACCAATGTCTTCTTGCGTCAGGTCTGTTTGTCAATTTAGATAAATTATCCGGAAATCGAGCTTATTGGGTTGGTATCGCGAAGATGGATTTGATGGAGTCCCCTCTCTTCACCGTGCCTATCATCCTTCTTCAGACAGTCCTGGAAGAAGTCCGGCATCGCTCGTTGCCCTTATACAATCGTTTGAAAGTCCTTACGACCGCCGATGCCAAGGGTATCTGGGTATTTTACAATGAGTTTGATGTGTTCATATCAACATCCCTTCTGGTACACTCTGGAGCCTAATCTTCTGCTTCCACAGCAAGACTGCGGTTGGGAGAGACCCGGATGAAAGCCCCAATGACCGAAATGACAGGGGTGCGTAAAATCTGCATGCCTCGCGATTGTCTCTCCCATGTTCGTCCCTCAGCCATTCGTAAAAGCGCATTATGGTATAACGACACTCTAAAAATGCACTATTCATCACGAAACCCCCCCCGCCAGTTGTTGTCCTGCTAACGGATGACGTGGAGAATCGTACCCGTGCAGCCAAGGAAAATATTCCAACAAGTTCTCGTGCGGTTTCTCGATCATTTCTCTTCAAGGGAATGTGTCTGATCAAAACCGGATTTTTTCAGTCTCGAAATACGTGGAAGGAATGAAGGAAGCTGCCCAACTGATAGATGTAGTCGCATCTCCCACCGAGAGTCCGGAGCTGCTAGTCACCGGCTCAAGACCGGAACTGTACACCCAGGTGAGCTCCTCGAAGGGTGGTTACGCAAAAACAGCAGGTTGAATCACCCCCTTCAGCACCTTCCAGCGGCGGAGTGTTTAGCTGGAATTAAGAGTGGACACCTTTACCAGGGATATTTTAATGCTAACACTTTCAATTACCTGGAGGTATGTTGTGCAGACATTACGACTATCCTCACATCCCAACATATCCCTTCAGGGCAGTGTAAATTCTACCGTATTCGATCGACCTGTTTTGTTGGTCGGACGAGAGCATATGAATCGTGCTGTCGATGGTGATGTCGTTGTGATTGAAGTTTTCCCCAAATCAGAATGGAGGGCTCCAGGAGACGAAGTTATTGATCAAGATGGTCAGTCACGTCCTTGCCGATAATGTGCATCCCTTGTTGATCTTCAATTACCAGCTGCTCTGAAGAATGATGATGCTGATGATTCTGATGTCGAAAGTGAGGAGGGTGAAAACGAAGCTATCATTAAGGAGAGGGAGCTGTTGCGAAGAGAAGCTGAAGAGCGCCTAAAGAAGAAACACGGAGACGGTTCCCAGCCTACTGGAAGAGTCGTTGGTATAATTAAACGCAATTGGCGCCCGTAAGTGTGACCGCCTTTTCCGGCGCTGGTTGTTAACCAAACTTGTTAGATATGTTTGCCATATAGACAAGACGTCATTGACCACGATTCTACGTACGTCCACCGCACAGCAGAGCGTCTTTGCCACACCGGTGGACCGGAAACTTCCTCGTATCCGGATACGCACGCGACAAGCACCGCTCCTCCTCGATCAGAAAATCCTTGTCACTATAGACCGTTGGGATTCAAATAGTCGTTACCCAGAAGGCCACTTTGTTCGCGCTCTCGGCCAAGTAGAGAGCAAAGAAGCCGAACAAGAAAGTTTACTGCTGGAGTTTGATGTTCCTTATCGCCCATTTGGTCGAGCTATTTTAGATTGTTTGCCCAAAGAAGGAGAGCGGTGGACCGTCCCCAACAAAGTCCCTAATGATCCCATCTGGAAAGGGCGGGAGGATCTAAGGCCATTACATATATGCAGTATTGATCCACCAGGTATGTCAACGATCTAGAGCTCCCTTTTTTCACACCCAGTCGATCGTCGCATCCAGGTTGCCAAGACATTGATGATGCTCTGCATGCGCACATTCTTCCAAACGGAAACATTCAAGCTGGTGTTCGTGAGTGATACTGCAGTTTCTAACTCAACATCACCGTAGTGAACATTCTGTTGTGACCTCAAAGACATCGCTGATGTTTCCCATTTTGTGGCACCCGACACCCCGATGGACAGTGAAGCGGCGGCACGTGGAACGACTGTATATCTTGTCGATAAGAGAATCGACATGTTGCCTGCTCTTCTTGGCACCAATTTGTGCTCTCTGAGACCCAATGTAGAGCGGTTGGCGTTTTCTGTGATTTGGGTGCGCAGTGTCCTGACTCGGACATTTCTTTGAAACTAATTGTTTACTCAGGAACTGACTCCTAACGCTGAGATCGTCAGTGTGCGATTCACAAAATCAGTAATAGCATCCAAATCAGCGTTTACGTATGAGCAGGCCCAAATGCGCAAAGACGATCCGTAAGCATCTGGACGTGTGTTGGATCCTTGCACAGTGGCTCATTCTATTTTCTAGGAACCTTCAGGATGAGATCACCAAATCCATTCGACTTCTACACTCACTAGCCGTTCAATTGAGGGCCGCTCGTATGAGAGCTGGGGCTTTAAATCTGGCGTCTCCGGAAGTGAGGATTCACCTGGATAGCTCAGAATCGTCGGATCCCATTGACGTGGAACGAAAAGCTTTATACGAGACGAACAGTCTTGTCGAAGAATTCATGTTACTGGCGAATATCAGCGTAGCAAAGAAGATACAAGAGACATTCCCTTTAACGGCCGTATTGAGGTACGGTAGGTTGTGGCACAGGATTCCGGTAAATTAACGACTATTCCAAGGCGTCACCTACCACCTCCGGCAACAGGTTTTGAGAAGCTCAAGGATTTACTGTCAAAGCTCAAGGGCATAGACATAGACGTCTCGAGTTCTCGGGCTCTGGCTGCTTCATTAGATAAATGCGTCGTGGGTACTTACTGTTGCCGAGTTTTGGCAGGTTTAGACAACACATTTTGTCTAGGACCCGAAACAGCCGGCTTTCAACACTCTGGTTAGGATAATGGCCACTCGTTGTATGCTAGCGGCGCAGTACTTTTGTTCTGGAAGCGCGTCCCCCAATCAGTTTGGTCATTACGGACTTGCTACTCCCATTTACACACATTTCACTAGTCCCATCCGTCGTTACGCAGGTGAGCAGCCTGTGCCCCAACCCATATCCTCGTTTGATAATTTTCCACAGATGTGTTGGTACATCGACAACTAGCAGCAGCGATTGGGTTCACTTCTCTACATGGTTCTCTTCATTCCAAATCATACGTCGAGAATGCGATGGATGTTGTTAATCGACGGCACCGTCTGGCGCAGATGGCCGGAAGAGCAAGCGTCGAGTTTTACGTAGGTCTCGCACTCCAAGCCCGGATCAAACGGCTGCCGAAGGACCCAAATTCCTCTGTCGGAGTGTTGGAGGATGCATTTGTCATCCGGGCGTTCCGTAATGGGGTATCCGTCTTCGTCCATGGGTAGGACTAATTTGTGGATTTCTGTCCTTCATTCCGCATACTAAGCCTTAACAATTCAGGTTGGGTCTGGAAGGGTTAATCATCTTCAGAGGCGAGGTGGAGTATGATGCAGATTCGTATCGAGTGACGATTCCCACCCCCACTGGCGAACGGACCATAGCTGTGTTTGACAATATTCGGGTCAATATTTATGTCGAAAGGGATCGGAATACTCAGCGAGGGAAAGTTCGAATGGAGATTATGTAAAGACTTTGTCATGCTCTCGCAATAGCAATCGTGGCAGAATTCTCCCGGAGCCCAGATTACTCCCCACGATACCAGAAATAGGAACTAGGTGTTGATCCCTGTTCCCCCAAACTATGCCAAGAAGTCAATCATTGTTTGGGACCATTCTCATGCCCCTGTTCTCATTGGGCTTACTTGATGCTACCACTTCCCATGGCCAATCGTTCGTCTCCATATCGGATCAACGTTATGAGGCATGGAGTGACCGAGGATGAAGAACAAGTCCCAGCCTTCTGAGCGATGATGGGCTAGCCCTAAAGTCATTCGTCACAAGATGGATGGATACCCTCCCAACCAAAGAAGCCAGCGCCCTCAACTTTCACATTGCGCCACTGCAGCCGCACAACCACGTCAGTCCATGAGTGGTGATAACACATTTTCATGTTAGAAGCTTGTTGTGAATACTGCTCTTACGCGAGTACTGAGTTGGGACATCAAGAACGAACGAGGCCAGGCCAGTTTGGGAAATGAAGGGGTTGTGGCCGGTCCTATTGCCCGCAAAAGTCGGTCGTCGTTCATGGACAAGGCATTACATCCTCCGAATCGCCCTCCCATTGTTAGAGTTCAAGAGTATTTCGTTCACATGCGTGGCCATGGCCTAAATCGCAGACATTTCCGCCCGCGTGCACGTGGACACTGACCTTCCTTTACACGATATACCAGTGAACTCTGACGGAACGTCTCACATTTCATTTTTGCCTGAACACGCACATGAATGTTGACTAGTAACCGATCTCACGCGTCACAGCGGCAATCCTTCCCGCTACCGATGCAGATTACTGTGAGCATGTATGCATATAATTTGCACACGTCATTTGGAACATGACGAAGGAAGGCCTTAATTGAACAATCTGCGTCGGCGTCTTGGCAAGTGAACGGTTCTCACCCAGAATTTCCAGAGGGGGTCGCACGTCGACGATCGTGTCTCCTGTTGACCAGCGTGAGACAGTATCAGAGCAGATCTTGCTCCGTGAAGTGACAAGACGGCTTCGTCCCCTACTTTACTATCTACGTAACGTATTGAAATTGTGCAACTCAGCTCAGAGCTAGAGACCACAATCGTTCCTGTCTGGGAGATTACTTGGGGCCGCATTGAGCACTTTGATTCCACCCTAAGTAGCTTCCATCCCGGTTGAAGCAGCCCTCAACGAAGAACAGGACATGACCTAGCTGCTTCCTCCTGGCACTGAACCCGCCAGACTAGATGGTATGCCCCTTGGATCAGGTGGCCTACTTTTGGGTAGGACGATAATGTTTGACGGGGCCCTGCGCTTCTTCGTCGTCGTCCTTTCCGGGAGGCGGACCATTGGCCAAGTTGGCTGGTTCTAGTTCCCGCCAACAGAGGACAACGTCACTATCAGGGAGACTGATCTGGATATATCCCCGATGGGGGCAAAGCCGATCTGTTCTAGTAGGCACTTCTATTCTTTTTTTTAGTTGAACTTGTCAAGTGACTTCTGCGATACTGTAGCTATTTGAGGTTTGTCTGGGGCGCTGTATGCACCCCGATACTAGAGTTTATGTGCTCTTGCTTGGGTGTTCATCCGAATTCCGCCACAGTGAGGAAATGTGTTGCCCAACGGGCGAGGGTAGTACACCGTGTGTAGGGCTCCCGGTTGCCGATGTGGTTCTGGCATACCCGCTTTTTGGCCGGTTATCCGGTAAATTCCCTTCACCTAAGTTACCGCTCTGAGTGCGGACGACGAATTTCGCTGGCACTTGAGCTCGCCCTCGCCATTACCGCATAGCAGAGGCGAAATGAAGAACGTGTCATTGTTGGGAATGCGGTCGACAGGGAGCGCGAGCGCCTGATTTTCTCCCGAAATTATCCCAAACCGCTCAGGTGGGAGAGTCAGAGATTCTACGACGATATCCCAGAGCACGACGTGATGCTGTCCAGAGAAGACAATGGCTTGGTGAAATCGATTGGAAATCGCGGACAGAGAGGACACAGGACTATCCGATACGAACCACGCGTGGGCAGGTCAGAAGAATCCGTGCGTTATTACAATTGAGCAGCAAAATTTCCAACTAAAGCTTGCTTGGACTATGGAAGGATGAATATGACTAACGATAGCGGAGTAGGGTCCGCTTTTCCATGCTGTAATCATTCACTCTGGTCTGATTGGAAAACGGAAACCCTGTTCATTACGCGACCCACGTTGAGCTTTACGAGAAGCCAAGACAAGCAACGTATGAGAAGTTGGTGGGATGATTTACTTAAGCAAATGTGTTTGCGCCACCACGGGGCGCAAACTGAATTGCATGATCAGCAAGGTATTGTCGTGGGGCGCGATAGGAGAATTTACATGTAACTAATTCATATAGTAAGCCGATTGCGCATGCCGAGTGAGTTGAGATTGGTCTGCATTTCGTCCAGAGTACCACCTTTAGCAGACCAGTTAATTCGGTCTCGGCTTTCTTGGCCGCCCCACACGCCATCAGGATTCGGCAGTCCCACCATTCGTTGCTATGTGGAGGACGAGAGCGGACGGAGGCGAGAATCCATGGGAAATGGTACTAACGGAGAGGGCTAGGTGCTCCGGAATTTAAGGCAGATGCTGACTGAGCTACAACAATATCGCCCAAAGTGAATATTGTTAGCGGAAGTGTAGAGAATACCGGACCCAAAATCCTTATCAATTATGAGCTATTGCTCATCATTCGTCAGACTGGGTACCGAATTACTTCCAACTTAAGCTGAACTGGGAACTAGGCTGTGCACAGGCTGCTGCTTCACCAAACTATTGCTTAGAAATCAATTACTTCTTCGAGGCACCTCTGATCTCCTGTTATCGCTGGACCTTCCGAATACTACTGCTTCCAGGGGAGAATTGTCTGTGAAGCAGCCTTCCGACATACAGTTCAAGCAGGGAGCAAGCTCTCGCCTTCCGTGCGGATCCTGTCCAACGTGATTCTGTCTTCTATGCTTCTAGAAACAATGCTATGTACCTCATCGTGATTGATGGACACATCAACACGTACATAGGGACCGGCGGGGAGCACACTTGTTCCCTACGACATGACTAAGTCATAGCAGAATGGGGGAGTTTTGGAGACACAGGTGTAATCTGGGAATTAATTGACGTGACATAGACCAAGATGGAGACATGCGGTGATTGGGGTGTAAAATTGCTCCCTGTGGTACCTCTGCGATTACGCCACGGGAACAGCCTGAAGGGTTGTAGATCAAAGTGTTTGAAAGGGCATCACAAGCCGTGGATTGTCCCACCCTAGTTCATATTGCAGTGCATACAACCACCTAGCCTGTGAGTGGTCTGATTATTGGGCTCTGTAAAGTGTCCAGTGTACAGTCGAGTTTTCCACCTAAGCGAGCCTTAAGCGAGCACAGCCCGGAGTGAATACTAGAAACAATCTTGGAAGTGTTGGGAGGTGTCGCAGGGCATCTTGCGACCTATTGCCTGCGAATCATCCAACCTGCATTCGCAGGTTTCAATGGATTTGCTTCCTCCAGATGGCCCGCTTCGAACCTCTTCCTCGTCGATGATCAGGGCCCCAAAAGAGAACCGGTAAAATAGAGGTTCCAGTGTCTTGGTTCGTGTGACGGTACACGCCCGTTCAGATTGTGATCCGATCTTTTTGGGTTTCTCGTTCCTCACAAGTCCAGCTGTTCTTTCCCTCAGCTCTTGCGATTTGAACCCAAGGTAGCACGTGGTTCTGCGAATATGCAAGAGTGGCACGAGTACGACGCTAGGTTTTCAATTTGGCCAAATCAACGACAGAGAGAGGAGGATCCCGCAAAGCAATGCGAGCTTCCGGCCCAAGCGTGGGGCTATACAACGTTGCTCAAATTGCCCCTTCCAAAACGGTAAGCCTCACCCCCCAAAAAGCATGTTATCTACGATGGAGTTTCCAATGCCAGGAGGAAAGTCAGGAAACAGTCCTCCCCAAGTGAGACGAGAACATGGAGATGGGTTTGTGCGAGGCTTCATCGGGGAGGGTCACTAGCAATGATGACGGGAATCAAGGCACCACTGCTCACAGTTACCAACCCTCCCATCCGCCTGACTACAAAACCCGAGGACCATGATGACCCCGAACGGATGGCCGCACTGCCACGTCCATCACGAGGCCGCGAGGTAACAAGATCATCGTCCCTTTCGCTTGAAACATGCAGGGACTGAATATGTACCCAGCAGTTAGGGCTCTTCTTTCCCATCCCGAGAAATCATCGAGGTCTTTCCAACACTAAATAAAGATGGAATTCGGCGACGACGCGGAAACAATAAATTCGGCCAACTCCGCTACAATACAGCTAAGACATGACTTAATTAAGAAAAGTCATCGTTGGACCGTCCAAAAACACAAGATCGGCGAACCGTGAAGAGGGAAAGAATGAATGAAAACAAAAAACTGAACCCCAACTCTATGTTTCCTTGGATTTAAATTCAAATATCCAATCACGTGGCGTTCACGCTGCAAACAGTCCCATCATGCCTTTTGGAGAGGTCGTCATAGGATCGCCGGGCAGTGGGAAGTTCCACTTATGCATATGGAAAGTACCAGGTCAGCCATTCACCCTCGCAGGGCATGTTCCCCATGTTGATGAGCTCAGTAGCTTCTCTCAGCACTCGAACGCAAATGCGTCGTCATCAATCTCGATCCAGCGAACGATCATGTACAGTATCCATGTGCGATAGATATAAACGAGCTCATAACTGTCCCGCAAGTGATGAGAGAATACGAGCTCGGGCCGAATGGCGCGATGCTCTTCTGTATGGAATACTTGGAAGCCAATTTTGATTGGCTTGAAGAACGGCTCAAAGCTGAAGGAATAGGGGAAGATGATTGGGTCATATTTGATTGCCCTGGCCAAGTAGAACTCAGTACGAATCATAACAGCTTGAAGAACATCACCGAGAGACTGGGAAAATTTGGATTTAGAGTAGGCACGACTGATCCTTTTTGCTCAATGCATCGCACGCTTTGCTGATACCATGTTCTTACACTCTAAAGCTTGCGGTGGTGCACCTCTGTGATGCACATTACGTGACAGACGCGTCGAAATATGTGTCTGTACTGTTGCTGTCATTGCGCGCAATGCTGCATCTGGGCCTCCCCCACATCAACGTCCTGTCTAAGCTCGATTTGATCAAGCAGTACGGCGAACTATGTGAGCAGTCTTATCGCTTGTGACTTTTGATTGACACACCAGCCACAAGCATTCAACCTGGACTTCTACACCGAAGTGCAGGATTTATCTTACCTTCAACATGCTCTTTCAGAATCATCGCCAAAATTCGCACAGCTCAACATGCGGATATGTGAGCTAATCGAGGACTATAACTATGTTGCGTTCGAGACCCTTGCAGTCGAGGTGCGTGAGATCGTTAGACCGCATATTGCACAAAGGCTCACGCATTGACTTTTTCGCATCAATACCAGGATAAGCAGTCAATGATACATCTCATGAGAACCATAGACCGTGCATTGGGTTATGCGTTTGTTGCTACGGTGGATGACGCGTCAGTTGCCATATCACCAGCGGGTGCACCACGAACGAAAGTGGATAACCGGAGAGCATTATTCAGCTCGGCGGCTTCGGTGATCCCGGATGTGCCTAATATTCAAGATATCCAAGAGCGATGGGTCGACCACCGTGATGAGTATGATGAATGGGAGGAAGGTGAATGGAGACGAGAAGGTGTTGCAATCAGTGCTGGGA